>NW_027397077.1:29156024-29233256 GCF_003265705.2 Callorhinus ursinus | reverse complement strand
GGCTCCAGCAATCTGGCCCAGTTTGGACACAATGTATCAAGAGAGATTCACATTGCAAGCCAGTTTCATGCCTCAGTCATGTCCCCTCCAAGGACAGGAACAACTTCCAAATCCAAATGCAGTTGAAAGAATTAAAACATGCACTGCCTCCTGAGCATACCCTTTTCTTGCCTTTCTTATTTCTGTGATACCTTTTAAAAACCAACCGTGGTGACTATACTAGGGAGATAATCCAGGGATAAGATTTGCTCCGTGCAAACCTTTTATTAAAGGCCTACAACATTATGTTCTGAGCATTTTGTTTTCTTTTTCTTAAACACGAGTTAGATGAGATTTTCAAAAGCACATCAGAAATATTCCTAGTCTTAAATCCAGGGATTTATAGAACACGAAGTTGCAAGACCAGTGGGAAATTAATTTCCTTTGAAGCACATTAGCTTGAAGTTTCCTGTCTCCCACAGTGGAGCAGAAATTCTTCAAACATCATTGTTGTTCTTCCTCCAAGTTACAAGCCAACTTCAGGAAGCCCATGATTGCCTGGGCCATTCTGCTAAATTGGAAAACATCAGGGCAAAGAAAGGTTAACTAGAGACCCCTCATGTTGCTCACAACTACCACCACTGGAGAACCTATTGTATATGTATATGGCCTCTGTCACACATTTCCTATTCTATAGGAGTGGTACTATGATTGCTTTAAACATCAGCAAGATAGACTTTATCAAATTGAGATACCTTTGAACGGACACGGTATGGTGTTTTATTTTGCCCTCGAGTATTTATTTACCTGTATATTCCAGACTTGCTATTTAAGAAGCTTTTGTGGGTGCAGAAAATTCTGGGTCCTCTACTTAGAACATTTGGCACGCCTATATTTTGCCCCCACCTTCGTGTTTTCTCAGTCAAGATTCTTCTACTACCCACTGAGTAGATGCCTTCTTCAGTTCATTGTTTCTCTGAAGTTTCACTTTGCTTTATCTTGAGCACTACAGGGAAAAATATAACAAATACCAGTGTAATACTTCAACTTAAAGCAGAGTTCAATGTTCATTTGCAAGGGAGAAATGAAGGACCCTTTCTGCTCTGCCACATCATTCTGGAAATCTTTAGGTCTGAGAGCATGCTGCTTAGCACAAGAACTTTTATTTTTTCTTTTATGTCTTTGAATAGTTTTCAAGATACATTGTAACAGACAAAGTGGAGTTGTCATTTTAGCCCCGAAAAAAATTAATAAGTACATGTTCACTGCTAAAATTCTCCTATATATCTTTTCTTTATTGCTCTCTTCCTCTGGCAGAAACAAAATTATTACTAGCAATGAGACATAATGTAGCCACTTTATTTTAGCTATTTATTTCCTTTGTGTATTTATTTCCTTTGCATATACACACTGGTACCCACATGGTTTCTTTTCCTTTTGGTCAAATTAAGATTTGCTAAGAAAGAAAACTGGATGAAGGAAGATTGCACACATGGAGATAGGAGGTGTTTATTGACATAGTCTCCACTGCATATAGTTAAATTAAGGAACATATAAAAAGTAAGATTTCAAAATGAACGCAAGCCTTTCCCTTGAAGATACTTTAAAAAAAATAATTCATAGTGGTTTTTTTCAGATGATAAAAGCAATGATGCTTATTATAGAACATTTAGAAAATTTAGTAGGTTTAAATCACAAAGGTAAAATTACCCATATTACTGCAATGCCAAAATAGCCATCATTTGGGTCTGTTTACTCAGTTCTGTTTTTTTTCTTATACATATTTTTTCCATAATTGAGAACTACTATACAAACAAATATGTACTTTTTTCTATTAATGTTATAGCTTAAGCATTTCCCTATGTTGATATAAACACATTAGAAATAGTTTTTTTATAAAAAGAAATAACTATAATTATAAAAATAATGTCTTTAAATCATTCCTTATATTTTTAGATGATTACCATTTTGTTTCTCATATTTGGCACATTTTTCTTCTAATTTGTCGCCTCTTCTTACTTTGTTTAGTGGACTTCATATTTGCCTGCTTATTTTGCTGTACTACTGTATTAAAACTTTTTATAGTTAAATCTCTTTGATTTATATATGATTTTCAGCATTGGGTATCCTTCTTCATAAAGTCCCCACATTATGTATATGTTCATTTATTTTTCTTTTAGTGTCTTTATATATTTTAAAATTTTCGGTTCAATCCATACAGAATTTGTTTGGTATAATTTGTGAGATTGGGATTTAGCGTCATTTTTTGTTAAATGGATACCCAGTTATCCCAGTGCTCTTCAATGGAAATCCACTCTTTCACACACTTACTTAAAATGCCACTCCTATCACTTAAAAATTATGGTGAGCACTGTGAATTGTGTAAGACTGATGAATCACAGACCTGTACCCCTGAAACAAATAATACATTATGTTAATTTAAAAAATTAAATAAATAAATAAAAATATCCTATAGATAGCTTTTTACATACATACATATATACATACATGGATCAATTTTTGAATTCTTTACTCTGTTATTCACTTCCTGCAGCATCACTACAATATTTTAAATGCTACACCTGCTACATTTCATAATGTTTTAATAATTTGTAGGGCATGTTCCTCTGTTATACAACTTATTTTGCCAAAAAAAGAAAAAATATTGTCTTTCAAATATATTCATTCTCCTAAATGCACATCAGAATCATCACACTCAGAGAACTTTTTAAGATTTTAATTGGAATTATCTGATATTTGCATGTTATTTTGGGAAAATTGATATCTATACTATTTTTTTAAGGTTTTTTATTTATTTATTTGACAGAGAGAGAGAGCGAGAGCAGGAACACAAGCAGGGCGAGTGGGAGGGGGAGAAGCAGGCTTCCCGCGGAGCAGGGAGCCCGATGCGGGGCTCGATCCCAGGACCCTGGGATCATGCCCTGAGCCGAAGGCAGACGCTTAACGACTGAGCCACCCAGGCGCCCCTGATATCTATACTATTAAGATTTTACATTCATTAATGTGGTATATATCTTCAGCATTAAAATCACAATGTTTTTTCAAAAAAATCAGTTTCCTTCTGCATAAACTACACCTATCTTTTTAAATTGTGTGTCTAGGTATTTACATATTATTTTTCTAAAGATTGTGGCTAATATACAAGAAGACTATCTAGTTTTTTCATATTTAATGTGTCCAAATTTTCTGGATACTGTATTAGGTTTCTTGGGTGATGCTCATGTGTTCCCAGAAGATACCATGACAAGAGTCATTTTTTTAAATATATCTGAAGAGAATCCCATTGATTGTGTATCACTAAGTATACTTCTTTTTGCTGTTCTGGTAGATACTCTTTATCATATTAAGGAACTGGCCCTTCATTTCTCATTAGCTGTTAGTCATTAAGATTGGACTTTTGCTATTATGAGTATCTTTGGGTGTAAATTTCACTCTGCAGTTTGGGTTATTGTGAAAGGTTTTTTGTGTTTGAATTCTTCAAAAGCACAAATAGTGAGGACTGTTAATACAATTTCTGTGGTTGGAATATGAACCATTCTTGTCTAGTCCATCTTTTGTTCAGTTGTTTTCTTCCTCTAAAAATGTCCCTACAGACAAAAAACAAAAGACAAAACAAAACAAAAAGCTCTAGAGCAAACTACATTGTTTTATATACCATGTCAGTATTTTGCAGTAGTGTGCTAGCCATAAAACATCCTGTGGAAAAATCTACTTGAATTTCTTTATTTTATAGACGAGGAAACTGAGACCACTGTAAGTCAACTGATTTGAGCAACATCACATGGTGTATTGGCCAGGACATCTGAAACTCAGGTTTCCTGGTAACTAGTCCATTTCATGATAGTAGGCTGTGTCCTGGGTTATTTTAAGACCATGTTGAGTTTTATAAGAAAATTCTTTTTTAAGCTTTTCTCAAGAGGAAACAGACTTGTTTCATTAGGAAGAAAAGTAGAGTTGTAATCAAAGAGAGACAGGCATGGAAAGGTCTTAATCACGTTCAGGTTCCCCCAGTTGGTATGATAAAACCAGAGTAATCGACATTGAGAAGACTTAGTCAATTTCCTTTTAGCGTCCAAGGTATGCAACATCCCTAGCATGTTGGAAAGGCTTGTGAACAGTAACACTACTGTGGAATACTGACATGGTTATAAAACAATGTAGTTTTATATTGTAGAATAGCAATAAACCTGAAGACAAGAGAGAAAAGAGAAAAATGACCTAGAAGCGAATCAACTTTCATTAATGAGTTTAATGACGAGAAGACTAAGGAGTTCAGAATATTTCTCAAAGCCCAGGAAGTTCTGTTTGGTTGCATTAGCACCTTAGATAGGCTTCTATTTCCTAGAACATTTTTGTGGGTAAATACTCTTGAAAAGAAAAAAAAGAAAAAAAACAACGGAAAAGCACAAACTGCTTTGCAGTATGGGGTGTTGAGGAGGAAAGTCAAACACCAGGTCAGGCCACGAACGGATTAGATTTTCGGCCTCTTTCTGCCTATGTCACCTTCCTGCTGAAGAATTAGATTTTCTGAACTCTGATCAGTTTCCATTATAAAGTGGATAGAGTCCCAAATTCTGGTGTCAGTCCTGACTCACCCACCCAGCACCTTGTGACCTTGTACAAGGGACAATCATTGTCCTCCTAACGTCACAAGTTCTTAGGCGGAGCCCTGAGAGAATGCCCTGTGAAGCAAGCCATATGCTTCTCTTTCTCTTAGACTTCATATTGTTCCAGCAGTTCTGCTCACCAAGATCGTGCACATGTTTGGAGTTCACAAGTCTGGTTGAAACTGGCAGCCTTGCTTACTGGAGGAGTGTCCTGATACCTTGTTTCTACTCCAGCCTCTCTCACTGTGCACACAATAACCAGTCACCACTTTAACATGTAAATTCAGACCTGTCACTCTCTTGCTTAAAGCACTTCAGCAGCTGCTTATCACAGATAAAGTCAAGTTCAAATTCTTTATCCTGCTCACAAGGCCCAACACACCTGGTCTCTGCCTACCTGAGGACATCCTGTCATCCCACTGTCCTCACCGCTCATTCTCCCCAGACTCGTGCTCCTCCCAGAACTCCCCAAGGGCCGGCACTTAGGGCCCTCGCCCTGGCTTTCCCTCTGCCTCCAATGCTCACCCCATCCCCAGTCTTTCCCTGGCTGACTTCTTCTGCCATCGAGGGGGCTCTGCTGAGCCGGCCTCGTTCCTGAGCCTTCCATCTAAAGCAGCCTCCCCTGCCTGTCACTGTGCTGTCACCTAGGTTTACTCCCTTCATAGCTTTTTCCATTTTCTCCCATCTTATTGCTTACTGCTCTTGTTTATTTTTTAAAAATTGGTGCCCCTTTGCCAATGCAATTAGAGTCTACCCCTAGGTGAGTTAGGACTTAGCTTAATTTTTTAGCTCTGTACCCTTAGAGCCCAGGATAATGCTTAGTACATAGCATGCACTAGGTAAACAGGAGCTGGGGACCTCCTGGCACACTTAAAATGTTATTTACTACCTACTTTTTTAAGGTAATGTGCTATAGGAAGTTTCTGTGTTTGCGATGCAGAAGGAGGAAAAGTTTGTGATACAGAAGGAGAAAAAGGCATGGCTGTAAAGAAGACAAGGTAGAAAGTGGTGAGTTCCAAAGATTTAAAGTTTTATGAACTTAGATAAGGCTTCATTTGGTGGGCTGTTATTAAAAAGGAAAAGAAAGACCCACCATTAAAGACCCTTTGCTAGATGATTAGAAACCTCATGTATGCATGACATAATTTCATACCCATGCATGCCTTAAGCAGTGCTTCTGTATTTTTTTTTTTTTTAAACTAGTAAGAGGAGAGGGAAAACACAGACCTTAGGGGTTCTGGGACATAGCCATGGGAGAGCAACCATAAATCCAAGACTCCTTTGAAGTCTTATATCTCACTTTGAAGAATCATGTAGTTTTGCCTTCTACCCTATAATATATCCACATGGTAAAATTGATGCCCCCAGAAGATGTGCCCTGGGAATCCCAGGGCCTCACATATCCCCAGCACCCAGGCTTCTGCTCCTGGGTAACATTGCCTCCAGCCTAAGAAACATAAAAGACCTTGTATCTTTTGCAAAGTTTATTTAGAGGAAGATGGGCTTCATTCATAAGTGCTTCCCAGCTAACGCTTTGCTTAAAACCAGGATCTAAAATGCTGGCTGATAAAAAAGCTTGCATATTGTAGAGTGGTTGGAAGAATGAGCTATTCTGGAAAAAATGACTCACCGAGTAGCAGAAAGTGAGGGAAATGAGAGGAATGGGGAGTAGACACCACAGCGTTTTCAGCTCTGCAAGTCTGGGTCCTCTGTGAGCATCTCTGGGCCACACTTTATTACACCACGTGACATTATGTTACCTAAATGCTTATGCTGTCGGATTATGTTCCTCGGGCTCAATTGCTAAGAGAAGGAGGGTTGTCATACACTTTAGAATGGTTCTGGGGTGCCTGGGTGTCTCAGTCAGTTGAGCATCCGACTCTTGATTTTGACCAGGTCGTGATGTCAGGGTCATGGGTTCAAGCCCGCATCAGGCCTGGTGCTAGGCAGCACGTTTGCTTGAGATTCTCTCTCTCCCTCTCCCTCTCCCTTTCCCCTCCCCCCACTCGTGCTCTCTCTCTCTCTCTCTCTCTCTCTAAAAGAAATAAATTAATCTTTAAAACAAAAATAGAATGGTTCTAACAAATACTGTTTTTTAATGTTTAATTAGGCCCCTGACTCAGCTTTTTCAGATAACTGTGAGAGAGAGAATGAACGAGAGTATGAACAGAGTGTTCACATTCAAATGGAGGGATTAAAAACTGGCTGAGAGCTGAGCTAGTAAAAAATGTTTCTGTAAATATACTGTTTTCCTAGTGTCTTTTTTATCTTGAGTACATGCTTTTACAAAAACTAATTTGGTTATAATAAGGGCAGTTTGTATCTCTTTTTTAGTATGAACAGTTAAAAAATTGTTGTTAAAGAAAAACTCATCTTGTGTAGTGATTGAGCTTCAAAAGTAAATTAAATTGGATCTTATTAAGTAGTGGAACCAGAATGCATTACATTTTTTTTTATATATTTTCATTAATAAGGGAGCCGGTCTTATAGTCTCCAGCCACATATAACCTGTCAGTTACGAAGCATTTTTCTTCAACAAGGTCACAAGTTTATTCCTCCTGAGTTTTTGTTTCCTGCTCTTCTTATGCAAATACTAATGTATCTTTAATAGAAGTAGGGAAAATTATGAATGTGTTCTTATTTGGAAATCCAAGATAAGGGGAATCTGCTTTGCTTTGATCTCATAGCTGATATTAAACACTGATCCAAAAACTTATACAAACAAATACTATATTAAAGTATCCTTTGGTGTGCAAATCAGTCCTTAATATATGATCGTTACTGCTGGATTATTATAAATAGTTCCTAGGAACTGAAATGTCCATATATAGCTATGTAACCCAAGGTAGTCACCAACACTGATTTATAAGGCTGAGTACTCAGAGCTTTTATTTTATCCTTTGTAAAGTTCAGCTGGTATAGCATACATGGTAATCTTAATCCTTAAATAGTGCTCTAATTCCTTAAAAGTAAACAAGTAGAAAGGGGCACGTTGTGTTGCCATGGTTGCAGGGAATTGTTGATCACAATTACACTTTTAAACCTAAAATGGCCCAGTGATTTTCACAATGGCCTGCAATTGCAATTCCTTCTAAAACTTTCCAAAATAAGTCCTTCTCAAATAGGAATTTTCCACACCGGAGCTCTACAAAGGATGATTATTTTGCAAGCTAAAGAGAATGTGTTAATTACTAGGAAGCAGATTCTAATTGAAAGAGTAATGGAAGATACAAGACTTCTATCATGACCCCAACTGGGATGGTGCTCTTGCTTGAGAAAGCAATTTAACAGCAGCTCTGAACTTCAGTGTTCCCATCTGTTAAATGGAGATTATTAGGAACACCTTCTGTTTGAAGATAAAGAAATGGGAAAGTTAAAAGGAAAAGTAATGGGATCTTTGAAGGAGAAAAGAAGAGCGTTATGTTAATTTGGAGAATCATTTCTTTGTATAAAATGTACTGACAAATTTTAATTAGAGACATCGTTCGGAAATTTATTTTTAACTATTTTAAGACCCAGTTGTAAATCTCTCTCCAAAACAGCCTAGCCTTTTTATTTATAGGCTACAACCAGCCATAAACAGACGAGTCATGATTATTTGAGATTCCTCCACTTTATAACTAGTTCACTTAATTCACCAAGCATTGATTTTATACCCACTCTGTTGCTGGGCTTAAAGGATGCAAACTTAAATAAACACCGTGGTTGCCTTCATGCCACTCATAGTGCAGTGGTGGAGAGAAAGATAATAAAGACACAAGCCGTATGAGAAGAAATTGAGGCTCATACAAAGTGCACAGGGGGGTAAACAAGTGAGACCTCAGGTTAAACAAACTATTCATGTTTCATCTTTAGCTAAAAATCCTTAATATCTTTCCATCGTGTAATACCTTCTCACCACTGCAGTTCACTTCACCAGAAGTAAACTACTTGAGAACAGAATTTGAGACACACATTAAAACAGTTTTAAAAAAACTTAGACAAAAGCAGTGGAGCGAAAGAAGTAATAGTTTTCGAACCACCCGCATGTTAAATACTTTTCCGTTCATTTTCACGTTTTCCTCTTGGCAAAACCCTGTGAAGTAAGAAGTATTATTCCATTTTCAGGGATAAGGAAACCCAGACTCAAAGCAGAAAAATAACTTGTCCAGGGTTGACTAGCTATTAGCCCGCTTGGGCAGAGCCTGAATTCATTGTTGTTTTTGTTGTTGTTGTTTTTTAATCAAGCATTTATATAACTCTTATTAAATGCCACCTACTCTTATAAATGCTTTGGGACGTCTGGGTGGCTCAGTCTGCCTTCGGCTCAGGTCATGATCCCAGGGATCTGGGATCAAGTCCCACATCAGGATCCTTGCTCGGCGGGGAGCCTGCTTCTCCCTCTCCCTCTGCCCCTGCCTCTCCCCCTGCTTGTGTGCACATTCTCTCTCTCTCTCTCTCTCTCTGGCAAATAAATAAATAAAATCTTTTAAAAATAAATAAATAAATGCTTTATAAAAATGTACTCATAGGGAGTCAGATTCAAGTCTGTTTTGTTCCATTCTTAGGGCTAAAAAATTAAGCAAAGTCCTAACTCACCTGGAGGTGGACTCTGATTGCATTGGCAAAGGGGCACCAATTTTTAAAATAAGCAAGAGCGGTAAGCAATAAGATGGGAGAAAATGGAAAAAGCTATGAAGGGAGTAAACCTAGGTGACAGCACAGTGACAGGCAGGGGAGGCTGCTTTAGATGGAAGGCTCAGGAACGAGGCCGGCTCAGCAGAGCCCCCTCGATGGCAGAAGAAGTCAGCCAGGGAAAGACTGGGGATGGGGTGAGCATTGGAGGCAGAGGGAAAGCCAGGGCGAGGGCCCTAAGTGCCGGCCCTTGGGGAGTTCTGGGAGGAGCACGAGTCTGGGGAGAATGAGCGGTGAGGACAGTGGGATGACAGGATGTCCTCAGGTAGGCAGAGACCAGGGGTGTGTGTGTGTGTGTGTGTGTGTGTGTGTGTGTGTGTGTGTGTGTGTTAAGCATATGGCAGGCAATGATGAAGGCTTAGCAAACTGATGACAAATTTGTTGAATCAGACACATCCTGATTTTGTTCTCCAAAGCCTCTGTGTTGCGCTTATCTGCTGATTGTGTATAGTTAGGTGAATCCTCCCATTTCTTAACCTGTAACACCATCCCACACTCCGGTGCCTTAGAGATGGGGCTGACGTTCTGGCCCTGAGATGCTTAGCGACTAGTAGGAGAAACAGAAAAGGACATGAGCAGTTTGCAGGGAAACAGAATGAGTACTGTAGGCGTGTGCAAACAAGTACCTAATCTAGACTTCTCAGGCTACTCAGTTAATTCCATTCTTTTTGATCATTGTATCAGTTTATGTTATTTACATTTTCTCTTATTATTCTATTAACATATAGTTCCTTTCCATTGCCCATTAAACATTTTTCATGTATTTATTTATTTGAAATAATGAGACCCCTATATTTATAGACTCTTCTGTGAGTTCAAAGCACTTTCATGCACATCAATTACTTATCATCACAGCAGAGTAACAAGAAGTGATTAAAAATCGTATCTTTATTTGAAATCAGAAGCCACTGATCAAGAATAGAAAGCAGAGATTTTCTCGTTGGTGATAATTATTTTTAACATTTATCACAAATGCTTAAAACACTTGCTTCCATCTAGCTTTGCTAGTTCCTCACCATCTTTTCAAATCAAGTGACTAAAAAAGAGATCAACTTTCCTTTTAACACTTCAGAATCTTCACTGATCTCTAGACAGACATTACTACAGTGTCCTCACTGCTGTTCTTTGCCCCCTTTCTTACCACGGACAGTTTAGGTGATCATGAGCATCATCATCTTCATAATGACTTTTACTGTGGGCCAGACAGACAAATTGAGATTGGGTGTCATGTGTCCCAATAAAATGTACACTCTCGGTGTCACTCAAATGATACATCCTTTGCCTTTTTGCTCCACGCCAGTTTAAAAAATAAATAAATAATCCCTCTGTTTCTGTTCTCTAAGAGCTTTATAATACATTGCTTCAAAATCACACTATTTTTCTCATGCTAGATGCTTAATTAACATCTGGAAAATGTATATATCTTACTGAGAATCATGTTCCCCCTAACCAGATGCAGGCTTTTTTTTTCCCCTCTGTTATAGCTATTAACTTACTAGCCTTTGAGTTTTTGACTTAATAAATGAGAAAAACAGTTTGTCCTTAAATTTAAATCTCAAACTCCCTTACCTTATGTAGACTCATTTCTATATTAATTTGAGATGAACATCTCCACAGACTGGTCTAATGAAATAAGTGTATTATTATTATTCTTTCTGGCTCTTCCCAGGAGGAGAAAGCAATTTTCTGGGTTCTCTCAGTGATGTGTCTTACCCCGCTCACAATATCCCCTCTCCCTAACATGTAATCTTTTAGCTTTTTGTTATTGAGATTTTTATAGAATGTACTTTTATGATGTTCTGAGGGCTCTGAATCACAATTGTTGATCTACTTTTATTCCTATTAAACTCTCAGAGGTATATCAGCTACAATTGTGCTTGTCATTCTCCATTCACTGATGGCTGGTAAAAGGTCAGGTTCAATATTAAAAATTCTGCAGATGGAACAGGCACGACTCAGCACTGTCTGGCAGATTTTGAATCACAGGACTGTTTGTGGTCCTTTCTCTCTGTCTGACCTCATCTGTACTCCTTCTGGCCTTTCCCACTGTGTTCCAGCCACACCTGTGTTCTTGGTTTGTTCCCTCTACGTGGCAGATTCAGTCCTGCATGAGGGTCATTGTTCTGGGTGTTCCTTCTGCCTGGAACCTGCTGATCTTTTCAAGGTCTGTTCCTCCATGTTAATCACACCTCAGCTGAAGTGTTATGTCCTTAATAACACTCCCCTTGCTAATCATCCAGAAAGGGATGGCCACACACTTTGAGAAATGTGCCAAGGGAAGGAACAGTGAATTAAAGAGAAGGAAAATCGAACGTTTTAGTATTGTGTGAAAAGATTTTCAAAATCACGAGACATCAGAGCATGCAGATGCCAACAACAATGATCAAATGCACACTGCTGGTGGGAGCGTGGCATGGTGCATGTTCTGAAAATCAGTCTGGCATTCGTCAGTCAGATTACTGTTCTCATAGACTCAGACACTGACTCTCTGCTCTTCATCATGTATTTAAAAAAAATTCTCACATAGCTCAGTAAGGGTTCATGTTTGAGGATGTTCCTTTCAGTATTATTTAGACCACTGGATTGTTGGGAGCAAGCTTGGAGTCCATTAATGGATTAGAGGATAAGTAAATATAGTAAAAGTGTGGCTGATGCACATCAGAAAGTATGTACAGAGGTTATAAGCCACAAGTAAAAGGCATAATATGGAGAGACCTTAAAATAGTGCCTGCTTTAAAAAAAATTAAGAATTAGGTATTTAACACAGTATCATTTATGAAAAACATAAACCAAATTTCTGAGAATGTTCTGGATTTTGATCTGAGTGATAGTTGCACAGATATATGCATATATAAAAGCTCACCAAGCTGCACACTTAAAATGGTGCACTCTACATATGAATGTTAAACCGCAACTCGGAATTAGAAACATGAACCCTATTCTTGTCTACCTGCCCAAAGTAGTTCTCCTGAGTTGATTTTTATGGCATGAACCTTCTAACATTGTTTACATAGCCACTGTCATCATTTGATACTTTTCCAGTATCTATTTACGTTTGTTCCTTAAAGCACTCTCTCTCACTCCTAGAATGTAAGCTCCCCAAGACCAGAGAATTCCTCTCACTTGTCTGTTCCAACATAACTCACACATGTAATGGCAATGAATTCTGTCTCGTTCTGCTATGCGGTATCCTCTCTACCTAATATCTAATATTGCGGCTTTTTGTTGTTGAGGTTTTTTCAGAATGTGCTTTTGTGATATTCTAAGGGTTTAGTGGTTGCTGAATGAATGCGGAAGGAAGGAAGAAAAAGGAAGGAAAAAAGGTGAAGGAGGGAGGGAGGTGTAAGTGGAGCAAGCAAGAGCCATGGGCATTCTTCCCTTGCCTTGTCTCCTCCCATTTACAACATCAGTAGCCTTCATTGGTCTAACCATGGCCCCTGTCTGTTGGAGTCATGCCCTTTAATGTCTCCTGCCCTCAGTTAAATACTCAACATTGCCAGCCCCTGGTTTAGATTCTCTGTCCTTCCCCGCCCCCCACCCTTATTCCCTCTTTTCCATTCCTTCTCGTACCTTCTTTGTCACTCCAGGGCCTGTCTCTACTTCTTACATGAGGAAAGTCAGTAACAATGCTCATTGAAATTAAAAGGCAGTATGTTAAGAATCTAAGTACCAGAGTGCAAAATAATAATAATAATAAATACAATATTATGATATAATAATAATATAATAAAAGCTGGGGCACCTGGGTGACTCAGTCAGTTAAGCGTCTGACTGGCTTTCAGCTCAGGTCATGATCTCATGATCCTGAGTTTAAGCTGGGCTCCATGCTCAGTGAGGAGTCTGCTTCAGATTCTCCTGATCCCTCTCCCTGTCCCCCCCCCCACGCTCTCTTTCTCTCTCTCTCTCTAAAATAAATAAATAAATCTTTAAAAGTAAATAAGTGTTATATGCAAACAATGAATCATGGAACACTACATCAAAAACTAATGATGTAATGTATGGTGATTAACATAACAATAAAATTTTAAAAAAGGAAAAAATGTAATAGCTAACATTTTCTGAGCACTCAGTCTATGCCACCGAGCTATATTTAGCTATTTAATGTTCACAACAACTCTATAAAAGCCAGAGAGATTATTTTCCCCATTTAGCAGATGAGAACCCGAGGCTCAGTCAGTCACATGGTTGATGGGCAGTAGAGTCAGATCCGTTTATGCTTTTGAGCGCTCCTGTCTCCCAGCCCAGAAAACACATATTTATAGAATGTCTGCAGTCTTGGCAATTTTGCTTCTTTCTGAGTATTGTGCTTCATCTCTTCTGTCATCTGAGACGGTATCATGGTAAGGAGGAAGCATGTCGTTAGGGAAAGCATGGATTATTCAGGTGGAGCCTGTTTCCGTGACGCAGGGAGGCCCGCTTCAGCGTAAATCTCAAGATGATCGTAATGTTTTATCAGGCTGCCAAACTGAAAGTTATTAAAACACCTTCATTCATATTAGTGGCTGTTCTGTGTTTAATTCCTCCAGTAAGACACATCTGCGGTAATCCATGACTAGAAATGGGTTCTTATTATACTTCGATAAATAGAGTACTGGCAGAGAAGCTAATAAATGTAAAAGAAAATACCTTCAGAGTGCCTAGTGCCTTTATAATTCTACCTTTTTTCCCTAAGTTAACCTTTGTATCATAATTCTGATTGCCCAGTTACATTTGCCCATTTGTGTGAACACTGCTAAGTCTGACTTTTATGGCGACTCCATTATCATCTTTATAATGGCGTGCTTTGCGCCGGGCAAGCATCTGCTAGGAGTTCCGTGTGGGTAACATGTGGGTGGGTGGATACTGTTGACCGGGCAGGGTATTGGCCTGACCCGGTTTGCCTGGTGGGCTGTGGCTGGCGTGCCCACGTTCCTGTGGACCCCCTGCAGTTCTCCTTCCCTGCTGCGATTTTTGCTTTGCTTAGGGCGCCTAACTTTGGGGCTGTGTTTGGAGCTTCCACAGACGTTGAGTCTGTTTGTTTGATTTTGTATATTTCCTATGCAGCTCAAAGCTTTCGAGGGCCTCATGGAAAGAAACACAGAGAACTGTGGAATCATAACCAATTATGCTGCCACGAAATAGCCTTTCCTTCAAAAAGAGCAGACCCTCGGCAGCCAGATAAAGTCTAAAACGGCACGCTGCTAGAGCTGTTTCACATTTTCCTTCTATTTAGTCATACCCTTTAACAAAAGCCAGTGTTTCGGGGCCTGGGTCCCACCCAGGTCAAATACTGCAGGATTTGGAATCCCGCTCTATTAGAGCTCTGAGTCAGCTGTTGGGTAATGCCCCTTAATGAGATCGCTTGACTAACAAATGACATTTTTGTTCTTAAGAGTTCACAGAGTCCTTTTCTGAAGATTGTAGCCTACAGTTCCCTGTGCCATTTAACTGCAGTGAGGGGTAAGGATGATAGGTGACTGGGGGATGAGTTTGAAAGAAGAGAGGGGAAAAAAGGCAAAGGTGTAGTGTTGACTCCTACAAGTCATTATCATGCTGGTTCCCGAGAATCTTAATTACATCTTTCAGAAGCTCATTATTTATTGCAGAGAGAATAATAAAGCTTTCTTCCAAGTCATTAGGCTTGGAATCTAAATTTTAGGCCTTCAATTTCTCTCTTTTATCTTGGCACGTGGAATAGAGCTTGGATTAAAGAGAGAGGGAAGACTGATGGCAAGTCTGAGTTAGTGGGTGCACGACGACTTATATTTCACGAGCTGGGGCTTAGGAATCGGCTGGGTTCCAACCTTGCTTCCCTGCCCTACTCTGTGTGAGATGTCACGTAACTGTTATGGGCCTCGATATTCTCATCTGTATAATGGGAATAATGACTCCTACCTACAATGGGGTGGTATGAACATTTAAAGGAGTTACCAGCATGCAGTGACAAAATGCCTGGCACAAAGTCGTTTCTCATTAAGTAATAGCTGTTATTGTCACTCCGGTGACTTTCTGTGATGTTTTTATTGTAGAATACTCAAAATGTGTCACACTTTTCAAAGCATAGCATAAAGCACAAAAAATTGGCCGTGACCCTTTTGTGAGTTATTTTTAGGTAGCACGTTTATTGATGGAAAATGTTTTTTTGAAGTAGATTTTATGAGGCAGACATATTCTTCCCATTCCACTTTCTCTCATGTAACTAGAAACCTCGTACTTACTGAGCAGTGTGGTAAAATAATTTATAAAATTAATCCAAACTCGTTAATTCAGTGACACTAGCAGGGTGATTTTAATTTCATTTAGCCTTCTACAAATATAAAAGCCAAGGTAATTCCACAAAGTTTGCCTATAAATATCTAGCATACCATATTTGAGAGATAAAGGTCAATAATTTTAATAATTAAAATTATATTTTTAATATCTTCATTTCTTCTGTCAGTGACTTATGTGTGAAGTCAGTTGAAGCTGCATGCTGACAATATGAATACAAACTGAAAAATTAATCCTTAGTATGGGACAAATGCCAAGAGTATACACATTGATCTCTAATATGGAAAATAGTGGGAATTAGCTTCAATAATCACATTAAAACTTGGTAACTAGCACAAGAGCTGAAGAAAAGAAAGTCTGGTGGAGTAGCTGTCCTTTTCTAAATATGTTTAAGTGATGGCTGAGTCCTTCAAGAATCTCATTCCCCTGATTTTATCCAGGACTTCCTGCCATGTGGACGACAAGAGTGCTTTCTTTGTTGCGGTTGTAAAGGCCAGTCGATTTTCTCTTGCCTGTGTGCCTGTGGGCAATTTTGTGAAATGTCCTGTGAAGACAAATGGATAGAATATATTTTGTATCCAAAGACTATTTTAGCTGCCCCTTAGAATAGAACTTACTGGGAAATACTTGTTAAAATAAATACAATTATTAGCATTGATTTTATACCTTTTTTTGGTAAGAAAGTTTTTAATAAAAATAAATATATTATTGGATTTTTAAAATCTATTTTCTATGTATCTTTGTATCTTATCTTTTTTTAAACAGTTATGAAAACCTTCAAACTATGATTTTTCTTGCACTGAGTTTTTCAGTCATGTTTAAAATACTTGAAATTCTAAAATCAGTGATGTGACAGCCACTCAGTTGAAGCATATTCTTATCGTAAGAATTATGTAATTAATATTTCAAAAGATGTTTGTCTACCCAATAAACTTCTCATATATTAGGCTCTCAATAAATATTTACAGTGTAGACTTTTATTTAAATTCACTTCCCTTTTTAATTTGTCAATATTAGTTTATTTGGTTTTACTATCTCTTACTCACCTTTTGAGATATACTAAGGTAATTTTAAGTCAGTGAATCGGTTTTTATCGGAAACCATTGTGGCACTGAGACAGCTGAATCTCTGGTTACTCAGATAGCCTGTAGTAGACCGTCCTGACACCACTAGCATCCAGCATAGCTGCGACGAGCTGATCATCTGCCTTTGAACATTCTCCCTTTCACCTGAGAATAAGAATTCATCAATTTAAGAAAAGGAGAGAACATTTTTAATTACCAGGACCCCATTTTATATGTATGGCATTAAAATGTTAATTATAAATTGTTTCTTTTCCTGTCTGTGCCATTATGTTTTCATTAGGGTTCAAGAGTGAAGTAGAATGGGGACCTTTTCTCATATTCATTTAATATCTGCATCTCACCCAAAACAGTGGCATGGAGATGAGCATTTAATTAACAGCTCTTATGATTTTAAAGGCAGAGCAAGCTCTCAGTATCCTCATAGGGATGTGATGCGATATTTCCATTACTTAAGATTAGAGACAGGGAACTGACGTTTAGAAATGACTGTCCCCATTTGGAAATATTTCCAAAAGCAAGGTTAGAACTCCAAGTCATTGATAGCTTCCAGTGCTGAGCAGAGCAACATACCCACTCCCCCAGCTCACTCAGCACCACCTGTACTGAGAACCCGGCTTTTGCTGCAAACTTAGTTCATCTGATGAATTTAGCAGAAAGGATGCAGTGTTTTATCATGCCTGCACTTTGAATATTTTCAGATTCCAAGTTTGGTCCTATTAGCTTTCTATTCAAATGAGACCAGGTTACTTTTAGAATGCTTACTCTGGCATACATTTTCTCTTGAGAATAAAATTTTAATCCTAATTATTCTGTTTAGTTATTTTATTCTTCTCTGGTTCTTCCAGTTGTTTTGATGAAAGTTTATTCTTGCCATGTTCCCTTCTCTTTTTATATATAATGGTTTCTATATATCTAGTAGTGTATACCTTAGTATCTCCTAACAGTCCATTAAAACACTTAAAAAACAACTCCCTTCACTCACCCTAGTTGGTTATAGGAGTCAAATCTCCATGCACATCATGATTTTAGAGCTTCTCACCATCACCAAAGCATAGAGAATTTGTTTGACACCAGTTTGACTGGCCCTCCTGACCAGCATCTTAAGCTCTTCCATATGATTTGGTCTGCTCCCTGGTTCTGCCAGAGAAAATTCTATCTTTACTCCTTGAATCTAGGTGGGCTGGTTCACTTCAGAGTCCAAGTTAGTCAGCCCTGCCTCTCTGCTTTCTTCACAATGCCTGCATTTTGCATAGTTGACTTCTTTGTAGGGTCCCCACAGAGGACAATCCAACAAGACCCAAACAACACCAAAAACAGTGACAACAACCAGAAATATTTATTGAGCACTCACTATTTGTCATGCATGCCTGTGAGTGCCTTGTATTTTCTTATTTAATCCACACACCAAACCTATGGTGTAGGTAGTATTCATATCTTTATTTTGCCAAAAGGGAACCGAGGCATAGGGAGAGAGGAAAATTTTCCCTAGATTACATAGCCGGGAGTAGCAGAACCAGGGATGGATCCTAGTCATGGTTTTGGGGGCTTTTTTGTTTTTTGGTTTTTTGTTTTGTTTTGTTTTTTGTTTTTGTTTTTGTTTTTTTGTAGTTGTTGTTTGGTTTTGGTTTGTTTGCCATTGACTCTTGTTTTTAACTAGTACCGTAGACCGCCTTTTTGTAGAAGTGAAATTTGCAAAAGAGATTCAGTATTTGAAGGGATAGAAGGGATCATCAACACCAGTACTCCCCAACCCTTTTGAAGCCATGGGTTCGTTTTTACTGTCAAAACGTTAATATCACTCACATGATTGAGAAGATACAATGAGAAGATAGTCCCGTGTAGTGGTTTGGGCTCTGTTCCACATTGCCTGGGTTCAAATCCTTCTAATTTTATTTATTACTTGGGACTAACCTGATTGTCTTAGTTGCCTCATCTGTGTAAAACAGGATGATAACAGTGTTCGTCTCATAGACTTTTGCGAGGATTAAATAAGCTAATATGTAAAGGTGTTATCAGTATCTGGTGCTAAAATCAGCATCAGCATTTAAGTATTCAACTTAGCGGTTTTTAATGCTTTTTATTGTTTTTTATTGTTTTTATTTTGGGGAGAGAAAATACATGATACCCCAAAGTCCTAATGAATTCAGTAACACTTTTTTTTGAGATTTTATTTATTTATTTGAGAGAGAAAGAGCGTGCGTGAGAGAGCACGAGCGGGGTGAAGGGCAGAGGGAGAAGCAGACTCCCCGCTGAGCAGGGAGCCTGATGTGGGACGTGATCCCGGGATTCTGGGATCATGACCTGAGCCGAAGGCAGACACTTAACCGACTGAGCCACCCAAGTGCCCCATTCAGTAACACTTTTTAATTGAATATACATTCTTGTCAGTCACAGTATAGCCTACACATTTTAAGTAACAGGACCTGTCTGTATGTTATATAATTTGTTCAGTCTCTCCATCAAGTACAGCATGCATGTGGATTCTCTAATCTTATAGCAATTCCACAATTCCCAAAGAATCCATGTTTGGCAACCAAAGCACTGTCATGCAACTTTCTCCTTTTTCAGGAAAGAGAATCTGAGACCAGAGAGTTTAAGATAATTTATCAAAGGCACATACCTAGAATGGGACAAAGTAATGTCTAAACCTTTAATCTCATGACTCCAACATGGAAATTCATACTTCCAAAGATGTCCCAAAAAGCTTATTTCAGGTTGTTTTTACAATCAGAAAGATAGCTTGGTCAAGCACTGTTGTGTCCCTAAACAGTATTTTATGCTCTTTGAGTTTATGTTATCCCCATTATCTTTGCTGTTTTTCCTTGTTAAGCAATAGAGAAGTGTTCCTTTGTATCTTTATATATCAGAGGCTGAAAGGAAGTTTGGAGCTACAACAGAACAGTTCCCATGTTCTGTCTACCTGCCCTCATCATGCATCCTTTAGGGTTGATATCAAATCCATATTACTAAGACTGTTCTCATTACCTTCATGTATTTTCTCTGGTGAACAAATGGTACAGAAACAGATTCTCTAACTGGAATTTGAAAATCTTTCTCTAAAGAGAAGGATAAAATTGATTATTTTTATCAGAGCCCAAGTATGGTGAGTATCTATGAGAAAGAGAAATGAAAAATTGCTACAAGGTTGCTTGATCTAAAACATGGTATGCTAAAAAATCTTTGATGTAACACATTCAAATTGGAAACTAGGAAAGCCCTTCATGTCATGCCAGTGGAAGATCAACTAATTGAATTAATAAAATAAAGAGATGGAAGAAATGAACATGCTCATAAATTTTCCAGAAGGTATGTTGTTGAAATAAAATGTGGTATAAAACAAATATGAGCAACTGCAGGAATTCCCAGAGCCTTCTACAACATATGGTCTCAAAAAGCGAGAAAAGACAGAAAATAAAAACGCAGTATTGTTTGGGAGAACAAATAGAAGAGGTGATATTGGATTAGGAAGAAATGAAGTTCAGTTTACTTCCAGTTTAAAGAGGATCAGTGAACATTTATATCAGATTAACGTTCCTTCGTAAATTTATTCGCAACTTTGATCAAGGCAGAATCTAACGCTCGTACACTGTAGATCTGCATATTTTCTTCTTGGAAAGAAAACCTTTTCATCATATTGGCTGAAGAATACTGACATGATTGCTGTTTTTTCTTTTCACAAGGAAACCTGTCTCCTTTACCAGCAGTGCTTTGTACAAAAATGTTTGAAAGGGGGAGCAGGTGGTTGCTTTGCATGTCTTTGTATTGTTTTAGGTAAATACATTTGGAGCCAAAGAAGGGAATAAAAAGAAAAGGAAGAAAAAGAAAAGCCGGTGCTCTTACAACTTCTATTATAATTTGTTTCTTGTTTGAAAAATATAAAAGGAAAGAAATTAACTGAAGTAGTAAACATAAACTTGACTACTTGACCGCATTTTAGGGACAACTGTCAATAGAACAACATACTTAGATTCTATTAAATACTTGAGCTGGCTTGAAAGGTCATTGTCCTTTTCTACCAACTGAAGATTATGGCATGAGCTTCGCAACCTTCTGCATGAGGCACAGATGAGCTCAGTTACTAACTTGGAGTGTAATTAGGATGCCTTTTTTTTAAAAGTCTATCTGCCTCAGTGGACTCCTGTTCTACAATTTTGAAAATCACAATGAAGCCAATGTTCATTCAATATTTTTATATTAGAACAAGATTCAGATTAAACTCCTAGTGGTCCCCTTAAGAATGACTAGAAGGGTCATTAGTCCATTAGCCAGACACCGAAAAGTGAGCGCCGCATAGCACTGGAATACAGTATCAAAGAACTCATAGTTGAAATGCTGCCTTTCACATACTCTCCATCAGCTTGCTCTTCACGGATTGTTACACCTCTGCATTTATTGACCAATACAGTGCACATCTATTAGTTGAATATGATGTGGGTAAACAGGTAACTGGCATGTTGAAACATAAAATAGGGATAAGTAAGACCTTCTAAAGTAGCAATGGTTAAGTCTACTTCTAGAAATTAATAATAGATCAAAAGTTCTTTGTAAAATATAGAGAATCTCACATGACATAAATAGCCATCATTTTGAGGAGCTCATAATGGCAGGGTATGGACGGAATAAGAGCAATATATTATTTTTTTCCTAACTTTTACCTCTTACTGTTCCTTGTACCTGGGTGGTATAAATTGTGAAAAAGTCCCTGAACTAGGGACTTTCAGATACTTCTTTAAGTATTGATCTTTCATTGACCAGAAATCATTCTTGCACTGACTGGGTATACTTATAAAGAGAAAGAAATTGATAGAGAGGGATCAAATATAAAGGAACAACAATATTGAGGATTTGATAAATAAGCCACTTGGTCAACATAGTAAATCTTTAGAAACAAAGGTCAGAAAAGATGATTTCTAAAAAAAGTCAAACACTGAGCAAATGAGAATTTTAACTAGAACAATAGGCTTTATTTCCTTATGTGTATTTCTCTCTAACATCAGCAGGGTTTGATTCAGGTAAATTATTAAAATCACAGAAAAAGTATGGCAATTTCTTACAGGGTGATAGAGTGATAGATTTTTCCTTGAACATATCTTCATAGCCAAATAGGCAAGGACTAGAAACACTGGAGGCAGAAAAGAAATGTATGTGTAAACACGTGTGTCTATAATTTAGCATAACAAGCAAGTGAACATGATGTAATACAAATGCTATTTTTCAAAGTCCCATCTTTTTTCAAAGCCTACAAACTATTATCTATATTTGACTTGAACCCGAGGCTTCTGTGAAATCTCCTGAGCATACCCCTTAGTGCCTAATGAGGTTGGCATTGATAGAGCCCTACAGATGTGAAGCATGGGAATTACATTTGATGATAGATATTAGGGGGCATTGTTTTTTGTTATCAGGTTTATTGGGGATATTCAGATATAATTGCATATCCTGCCATAATCAAACATTTATATAATCATTTTTAAAAATCAGGTGACTTTGTACCATTTCAAAAGTATAATTTATAATGAAACCACTACTATTTAAAGTCTATTATTATTCAGAGGAGTTACAGACCACAAAGGGTAAAGATCCATTTTAAAATAAGTTTTTAGATAGTATTAAAATTATTTTGATCAACAGTTTGATGTGCTACTAATGGCAAATGGTAGTATTTTGTGTGTGTATGTGTGTGTGTGTGTGTGTGTGTGTGTGTGTGTGTGTGTGTGTGAAAGAGAGCTTCCTGAGGACAAATTTATTGTACCCAGTAAGAAGACCCCTGTGATTTGGTAGGGTGACTTCATCTTCTGCTAATAAACACATTCTATTTACCAGTGATAGTGGACATTTTATTCTGCTATAAAAAAAATCACTCACATGGCAAGAAGAGAAATATCAAGTCCCCATGACATTCCCTAAGGAAAGAATACAAGAAAATGAGACCTAATGAGGAATGGACAGTTATTGTGATGCTGCTCCTTTATCTACTAGTCCTTAATTACTTCCGTTATTTTTATTGCACATTTTCCCCATCCATAGAGTTCTTTTGCATCATTTGCAACCCAGTGAAGCCCCTGTCTGGAATTAGCTTCTGAGAGTTGATGTGGAAATTTTTTTTTAAGATTTTATTTATTTATTTGACAGAGAGAGACAGTGAGAGAGGGAACACAAGCAGAGGGAGTGGGAGAGGGAGAAGCAGGCTCCCCGCTGAGCAGGGAGCCCGATGCGGGACTCGATCCCAGGACCAGGACCCTGGGATCCTGACCTGAGCTGAAGGCAGACGCTTAATGACTGAGCCACCCAGGCGCCCCTTGATGTAGAAATTGTAACCCAAGAGCACTACCTTTGGATCCATGAAAGGGTGGGCTTCCTGTAGTTAGCTTGTACTAGAAAATTTCCATTTTGCAAGGACAGTATAAATTTTGCATATCATTTTAATAGCGAGGCCGGTCAATCAAATTATAATTGGCTCCAATTAGCACTCCCATGAGCTATAGGATTCTTTAGCTTCTCCTAGACTGCACTTTAAAAGGAAAATGTTATTTACTGTCACTGAAGTCATAAAAAATGTCCATTATTCAGTATAAGTGATGAGGAAAGTGCAAACCTGGCAACAGGGATTTGGCATATAGTTAAGATCTGCCCACCAACATACACATGGCATCAAGCGTGGCATTGTGCAAAATGTGCTATTACAAAGCACTTTCTTTTAGCTGCACAAGCAGGTCTTGGCAATGAAACTTGTAGTCATCCGCAGCATTTGGGTTTTGAGCTATCTTAAAATTGCTTTCTAACATTTTCAGAGCCTCGAACTCCTTTGAAAAGCATATTTTTATAATAAAAACAAGGAAGCAGAAAAGAAATTCATTATGTTCCCCAAGTCTCTCTTACCTTAAGATCTGACTCTTATCATTTTGGGGGTTTCTGCCTGAGTTTCATCACTATAGTAATAAGTCCGCATACAACCAAGGGGTCGCAGTAACTGCAGGTTGGGGCTGTGACAAGACAGAATTGCCCTGTCTTCAGAAAACATCACAGTAACTGGCCCATCCTGATTAGGTCTCATTTTCTCTTGGGAAAATTTAAACTACTTTCTTTAACAATGTCATGCTTTCTTAATACCCTGGCCAAAGGAAGTAGGTCAGTAAATGTCTTGCCGATGATTTTGCTCCTTTCCCTTCTCAGTTACCCTGAGTCATTGCCGGACCTCAGAGTTTGAGTGTCATTGAAGTTGGCCCCCACTTGCACGTCCTCATCTTGAGATCTCCTTGGAACAAGGAGATGAGGGTGGGGTCAGTCCACTGAAACAACTTGAATTAAGAATGGGAGAGTGTTGGGGGCACCTGGGTGGCTCAGTTGGTTAAGCGTCTGCCTTCGGCTCAGGTCATGATCTCAGGGCCCTGGGATCGAGCCAGGGCCTCGAGTAGGGCCTCCCTACTCAGCGGAGAGCCTGCTTCTCCCTCTGCCTGCCTACTTGTGATCTCTTGCTCTCTCGCTGTCAAATAAATAAATAAATAAAATCTTAAAAAAAAAAAAAAGAATGGGAGAGTGTTGGTTCTTTGGGAAAAATTTAAAAAGTTCTTCATGAGAAAAAAGAGTGTATGTATCCAAGCAAAAATAAAGAACGGCCTCTAGAGGGCTACTTCACTTTGGTACCACATCAGTTTCAGCAGCCACAGTACCAGGAAAGAGATGAAGGCATTTGTTAGAAGAGCTTCACTGTCATTAAAACTGAAGACAAGGGCACCTGGGTCGCTCAGTCGATTAGGCTTCCAAATCTTGGTTTTGGCTCAGGTCGCGATCTCAGGGTCCTGGGATCAATCCCTGCATCCGTCAGGTTCTGCGCTCAGCGGGGAGTCTGCTCAAGATTCTCTCTCTCTCCACCCTTCCCCCTGCTCATGGTCTCTCTCTCTCTTTCTCTCTTAAATAAATAAATAAATAAATAAATAAATAAATAAATAAATAAATAAATAAATTTTCTTTAAAAATGAAGACAGAGTCTTGTGGAGTCACGATGTGATCAAAGATGCAGGTACCCACTGAAAATATTCCTCTTTCTGAAAGAAAATGATAGAACCAAAAATGGTGGTCACAGAACACATCAGGAAACTGCATTATCTCTTGGGAGCTTCTGTTATGCAATGGAAATGTCTCATATGTGCTCCCAAAAGGTGGCAGGACTAAAGAGAGAGGAGTACAGAAGATTTAGGGGACTAACCTAAGCTCTGTGAAGCTTCATGTGGTGGTTAGGACAGTATGACAGCCTTGTAAGGAAGAGAGGTGTAAAAGTAAAGTAAGGCAGGTAAAGATCACCAAACTCATAACTTGGTCCAGGGCTAATACTAACCTAGAACATGAGTCATCAAACTTTCCCTTACAAGTTTAGTCAGATAAATATTTTAGCCTTTATGGGCCATATAGTCTCTGTTGCGGCTCCTCAGCTCTGCTTTTGTAGCATAAAAGCAGCCATGGACAATAACAACTGGACAGGTGTGAGTATGTTCCACAATATTTAGTTTACAAAGCGGGCAGCTTTGTAACTTGACCCCCTCGCTGTACTTTGCCGGCTCCTGACCTAGAATCAGCCGGGAAGTACAAAAGGATGAAGGAGTGTCATTTTTAGGTTGGGTTTTTTTTTTCCTCCCCTCAAAAGTCACACTTGTTAGTACTCTAAATAAAAATAGATTAGGCAGACATTTATAGGCTAACCAAGGAAACTGCAACATATGTAATGTTGCCCTCAACGCAACAACTTACAAAACAGCTTTTGAAAGATAGCACGCAGAAATGTTGGAAAGGTCCATAGATGCCTTCGGCTTTGAGGGTACAGACTTTTCAATCCTAACCATTGACCTTTTGTTCTTTGAACCTTAAATTATCTTCGGTTTTCTACATGGCTCTAGAGTTTTGAATATGTACTGTCTCAGATCCTCCATCAGTGGGTGTCGACTCTAAGCTCCGTAGCCAAATTTCCTTCCCAGTTGTCTGAATCAGTGATACAAATCTTGAATGACATCCAGCAAGTTCCCATGACCTTTTAATATGCCTTCTTTTTAAGGTAGGTCAAACTTCCCAGTTGGCACCAGAGAAAATAGCCAAAGTTACTTCTACAATTTTGTTCAACTGCAGTTTTGACAACTTTTCTAGAAAATGCCTATATAAAGGATTACATCTCCCTCATAATAGAATTTCATAATGAAACTAGGAATGAACCCTTAAATGTCAGTAGTATGTGTATTAATGTGTCTACAGGTAAACACTAGAGTGACATATTTCCTGTGAAATTGACTGGCCTTGAACTTAACGTGACCTGGGAAAAAATGTGGCCGGAGGAGCGATGTCATTCGTCACATATTACTTTTTCAGAAAGCAATTTCAGCACTTCATTATCTTAATTTATGGCTCTGATTGGTAAAGCCTCTTTGCTCTCTAATAAAAAGTATTTCACATACCTAATATTAACGTAGAGTTATTAATAGAAAGCCCAGTGGCCAAGCTGTTTTGGCATAATGTGTTTGTGATTTACACCACAGGTTATGAAAGGTTTCGTAAAGTCTAGTTCATTTGAGTATATAAAATTATCATTTTTATGATAGCTTTGTATTTATCATCATACATAAAATGATGTTGAAAAATCTCCATAGAATGCTGATTTGATGTATATTTTACTTTGCAGTATACAATTAATGTTTCTCGCAAATGCAGATTTTTATGATAAGTAAACTCAGATAGTATTACAGCAGGTATTTTTTTACTTTATTCAGAATGCAATAAATCACATAATTCTCTAATGTTTTCAGTCAGAGCAATGCCATATATTTTAACATGGTCATGCAGGCAATAAATGAAATAGTGCAGATCTTCTAAGACATAAAAGTTATGTCTCATTCCATCTCAATAAGAAAGTCTGTAAAGAAGGGTAGGTAGGTGCTACAAATTTCTGTTGTAACTGTCATGACTGTATGTACCATATTAAATACAGATTTGATTTCTTTCCATAATTTGTTAAGGGTCTGAATCTTTGTGTGTTTTTTGTTTTGTTTTGTTTTTTAGCGGGGGGAGGGGGAAGGGAGAGAGAGAATCTCAAGCCAACTCCATGCCCCGCGTGGAGCCCAAGGCAGGGCTCAATCTCACCACCCTGAGATCATGACCTGAGCCGAAACCAAGAATCAGAAGCTTAATGGACTGAGCCACCCATGCATCCCAAGGATCTGAATCTTTGTATAAAACAGTAGAACACTAATTCATTTGCTTTGGGGTTGCTGTGATTTGTCATCTCTTTTGGAATACCCCACCCCCTGCCACTGTATTGGTCTTATAATCATTTTGTATAAAATATGATTCTTTCTTAGGCCTTCTAAGTGCAGGCTTTCTCCATTTTTTGGTCTCCGGTCATTTGTTTTTCTCTGCAAATTTTATCTCTACCACTTAGCACTGCACTTGGACTTAATAACGACATCTGATTGTTATCTACTACTATTACTATTTCTACTGGTTTCCTCTTGCTGGTATGGCAAATTACCACAAACGTAGTGGCTTAAAACACCATGGATTTATTATTTTACAATTCTGTAAGTCAGAAGTCCAATACAGGTGTCCCTGACCTAAAATCAAGGTGTCAGATGTTGACAGGGCTGCTGAAGGCTCTGAAGGCTCCAGAGGAGAATCCATTGCCTTGCCTCTTCCAGCTTCTGGAAACCACCTGTTTTCCTTGACTCATGCCTCTTCTTCCAACTTCAGACCAAGACCATAGCATCTTCAAATAGCACTCTCTGGCTGACACCCCTTCCTCTGCAGTCCTCGTTCCTCTTCCCTGACGCTCCTGCTTCCCTCTTACAAGGACTCTAATGATGACCTTCCCCCCACCCCTGATAATCCAAGATAATCTTCCCATCTCAATATCCTTAATTTAATCACATCTGCGAAGACCCTCTTGCCATGTCAGGTAACATATTCAAGATTTCAGAGATCAGGGTGTTGACATATTCTGGGGGTCATGATTCTGCCTGCCGTGCCATTATTAGGCCCACCCTCTCTCCTAAGCTTGTACTTAAAGATCTCACCCACCCATTGGGCATTTCCTTCTAGGTTACCTACCTGAGTCTCAGAATCGATTTACAGTACAACTTCTTCCTTCCCGAAAGTGGCTCTTCCTTCCTCTTTCCTGTTTTTCCTGTTTACCCCAGCTCAAAACATTAGAGTTAAAAGTTTTGTGCTGTTCATCAAAGATCTTTTTTTCTCTTGTATTTGTGAGGATATACTATTTGGAAGAAATAGTGGAGAAAGACCATTTATGGTATTCTGGTTACACTGTATTCCAATGTTAGGCCATGTTACTGCACTTTCAATTCAAAAGTATACACACCATGCTATTAGGATGTGAAGAGAGAGGGAGTGCTGTTGAAAACTCTTTAAGATGTCTTTCTACACCATATAATATACAGGGAGTATACAGTCCACATGATTGTGTGAAGATCACATCTGCAGTACGTTTTGGGCGATGGTTCATAAATATAAGCACTCTGTAATTCAAGGGGTACCTGTATGTCGTTCCACGATAGACCCCCAAATCTGCCTGATTATACAGATTCTCAAAGAAGAATGCAGGAGTACTAATTCCTACAAACAGCAGCTTTTCTCCACTGGATTCTCAAATTATGAATGATAGTTTTAGGGCTTCTGCTCAGTAATACAGCCCAGGGGGGATGAAGGTTCTATTGTTTCTTCTTTGTTTGGTGGAGGTCTCAGGATGGGCTTACACAGTTTTCCTCCCCGATGCTGATTTGTCTGGGCTTGTCTGGAGGGTAGGTACTAAGAATCAATTAGGAATGAGTTTGTAAATTTGAAGAACCTGAGGGTGAGGTGAGGGGATTACACAGTTACTGAAAAGGAGGTCAGTAAAAGAGGTATTTCTTCCAGGTCTAAGGGAAGGGCCCATTTCTGATACAGAGGAGAGTCTGTTACTCAGTTTCAGCAACACTGTGTCAGTTCAAGTCTTCTGAGAAGCGGACCCCAAGATGGGATAAGAGGATCAGACTTGTTACTAAAAAAAAAAAAAAATTCCTGGAGAAAGTGCCTGTGAAAGATAAATGGGGAGGGAGCAGAAATTGGTAGAGGGAACCTCAGTCTGAGATTCAAGTCTGATATCTTGTGAGCAAAGAGAGGAGAGGAAAACTTTGATAGGAAGAACGCCAGACCACCAGGAAGTTCTGAGAATAGGCGTTATCTGATGGGGTGTCTCCAACCAGAGTTGCCCGTGAGGGAAATCCTGCACCAGGGGGAATGGGCCGGCATGAACACCCCAGTGGGCTTCATCCATTAGCTAGAAGCAACCCCAGGAAAGTGCAGCCGCAGCACTCATGGGCTAGCAGGTTTGGAAGCTACCAGTAACTGTGTTCTAGGCATTAAGTTCTCCTGAAGTGAGACCAAATGGGACACTTCCTTGTCTACCACAACCCACCCTTCAATTCATCCGTATTCACTTCTCCATGCTCATTTTGGGAGCAGCCTTAAAATGATGATAATTTTGACTTTCTGCTCTTCTAACAGTCCTTCATTACTAGGGTCATATAGGCAAAGCCACCACAATATCTGTATGACAATATCATGATAGTACAATATTTAAATCTTAACAGTATTAATTTGGGATTAGAAAAAATACTACAAGTGGAGCCTTATCACATTTCAGTCTAAACTACATATGTAATATTTGTTCCAAAGTGTTGCATGTACTTATTGATCATGCGTTCTCCTTGCTATATAGTATTTCTTACATGAATTTATTCGATTTTAGGTTTTCTGACTCTGAATCTGAGTTCTTTCCACCAGCCATTCTCATTTTAGTATAAACTGGTTTAATAAGGTTGACTTCTTACGCTTAACACCAGCGGAGGTCTATAACATATATGTTGGGGAGCAGTGGAAGTTTTACACTCACTGGAAAAAAGGGACATTTTTAAATAAAAAATGAAAGGGAAAGGGACAATCATATTAACTTCATGGATAGAACACTTTGAAAAGCATATTGAGATGGCTTTGCCCTCTTTAAAGCAAGGTGAGGTTACAGGGATTAGGAGATGTTGGCGTGGGACTGGATGCTTAGTGCAGCAGAAGAGCCTAAGGAGCTCAGGCTTCCACAGCTGTCAATTTCAACAGTTGTAGAACTCAGCTTCCCTGACCAGCATTCTTTAACTCTGTGGTTTATTTAGTTCTATTATAAGAGAAAAGCACCATTGGGGTAGGCATGAGGCCAACTGTGGAGTGGACGTTTGAGACACAGTTTTTGTTTTGTTTTGTTTTCATACAGTCCAACAAACAACTTTAGATTTCACAACCTATCAGATGACTGAAATGTCATGAGACACTCTACTGATAGGATAGAATGATGTGGAGAGCAGTTCAAGGTTAAAAATCCTGTCTCTAAACGTGCGCACAGTTTGCCATTGAGTTGCTAACCTTTGGAATCATCAAACATTCCCATTTGCATTGAAGGCAGAAGGGAGTCAGTCCTGTCTCCTTGCCAACAGGTACTTACCGTGTTCTCTCCCCTGCTTGCTTTTCACATGCTCCTCACTTCATCTGGAGTGCTTTTATCATCCCTGCCTCTCAGAATGTTCTTCTGTCCTTTAAGACCCATTCTTTAGTCATGAGACAACGTCACCTCTCCTTCCTCTGAAATCCAGAGTAACTCTCACTCAGCCCTTTTACATTGTCTCAGTGTTCTTTGTGTACTGACTTACCATCCCCCTTTACCAAAAGAAAAGGCCCTTCACCCCTGGAATTATGCCTTCAATATATTTTGAATTTGTTACTCGCCGAATTTATTTTCATTACATACATTTTCCGAAAATTCTTTTGAAAATTATTACAGTAATGAACCAATATAGTAAGGCTGATGAAATTGTCAAAGACAGTAGGACCATGGAAAAGAAGGAATCAAATGAGCCAACCATGGTAACTGTGCTTAAATAACAACTTGCCTCTGAAAAATGCAGGCATCTAGAACAATGCAGGATCGTATTATTTACCCTCATTATCACAGAGTAGAAGAACATTAGTTCCTTTGGAGAAAGTTGGTTTACCTTGACCCTGAAAGTCAAGAAAACTCATATTGGACTTTACATAGAAGATGGTAGCATAATTGTATCCTTAATTAACTCAATAAATGTTTATTGAGGACTATTAAGTGTCTTTGGATATTTCATTTTGCTAATCGGTGGGGGAGGGTAGTCAGGATAAAAGTTGACATCAGTGTTTACCAAGTGGTGGGAGGACAGAAAACTAAACAGACCATTACATACAAGCAGTAAGTGCTTTAACTGATGTGAGTGTAGAGTTGCTCTAGATAGGAGAATCTACCCTAAGGACAAGGATGAAGGAAGAATTCTCTGAGGAGGCGGTTCCTTATATTTGGAACCACGCTTTGAAAACCATCTGGAAGTTATTGTGGCAAAATGGGGTTTAGTGTTGAAAGGGGGGAGGAAGGCAGAAGAGTGGACAGAGAAGAAGGACACTGCAGGCTTCTAGAGCAGCAAGTGCAAAGACACCCAGGTGCTAAGGCTAAATAAGCAGGGCCTTAACCCTGCAGAGACTCCCATTCAGGTTAAGAAATTTTGCATTATTCCCAAGAAATTGCAGAAAACTGTTATATCAGAAATTGACATGATGAGATTGGTAAATTTGAAAGATCACAGAATGTGTGGTGTGGAGATACAAATTAAAAGGGAGAAAGATGAAGCCAGAGAGACTTGTCAGGAGGTGTCTGGAGTAGTGATAATGATGATGGTAATAACTATTGCTCCCACGAGAATGCTAATCAGCAGTGTCCTCCACCATAATGCAGAATGACCGCAGAATCAATTCACAGAACTCTTTCTCTTCATGACCTGCAATAAAAGCACTGAGCAGTACTTTGTGGTAAAGGCGGTTTTGTGTATTTTTTAGTATAATATGGAAAACTTTCCTTAATGATGGAATTTCTTTTTTTCCCAAATTTTATTAGAACTGTCATATGCTTGGATCTTCAATGAATATCCATCATTTGTTGAAGAAGACAGTCGGAGATTTGTCTCTCAAGAGACAGGCCACCTCTATATAGCGAAGGTTGAGCCATCCGATGTGGGTAATTACACATGTGTGGTGACAAGTACAGTGACGAACGCTAGGGTGCTGGGCTCCCCAACTCCTCTGGTGCTACGTTCTGATGGTAGGACATCTTTCAAGGTGCAACTCTAAATGTAAATGTTGTGAATACTAGCAAAAACAAATGGGTTAAAGTGAAAAGTATATCACGAAGAATTATTTCATTTTTGGGGGAACAAAAATATTTGAGTACAATGATGAGGATTATTTCATTAACCATAGGTCCTTGTACCTAATCCTTCCCAGGACCAGCTTTATAGTTTTCAAGATGAGTGCAAAATACAAATGGCGGATCCATTTTTCAGAAATTACTAAGTATTTCAAGATGTTGATAGGAGACCATTGAACCAAGCATGAGGTTCTCGAGCCTGGGGCTCAGGTTGCATTGTCATGAAGTCACCTTTCCTGATTTCAGCCACCTTGAGGTTCTTCAAGCTGCGGTCATCCTGTTACAGGATGTAAAGCATCTCTTAAAATTTTTTTTAAATGTACACTAGAGGGAGGGAGGTGGGGGGATGGGGTAACTGGGTGATAGACATTAAGGAGGCCCCGTGATGTAATGAGCCCTGGGTATTATGTAAAACTGACAATTCACTGACCTCTACCTAAGAAACCAATAATAGATTATATGTTAATTAATTGAATTTAAATTTTTAAAAATGGAAAAAAAATTAAATAAATAAATAACTGTACACTAGATTCCCAAAGCTTACTCATTTTATAACTGGAAGGTTGTACTCTTTGACCATCCACTCCCCATTTCCCCCATCCCCAACAGCATAGTGATTATAATTAATAATACTGTATTGATACTTGAAATTTGCTAAGAGAGTAGATCTGACATGTTCTTACCAGAGAATATTTAGAAATTAAAATGGTATCTATGTGAGGTGCTAGATGTGTTAACTTGATTGACATAATCATTTAACAATGTATACATACATTAAATCATCACATTGTACACAGTAAAAAAAAAAACAGGTTGTACAGTCTAAATATATGTAATCTTTATTTGCTAATCATACTTCAGTAAAGCTACAAAGAAAAAAATGTTTGCTCAACCCCTTCATTGCTATTTCAATGCAATGCACATGAGCTTCAGAGGAAGCAGATTTGTAAGCCTGTAGAACTGCCCCCCTTACACAAAACCATATCTGATACAGCACAATGCCATGACCACATAGGATCTAAGCATTTCTCTCCAGTCAGTTATAACTGAATTTGATCTTTCTCATTTATTAAGTTACTGTTTCTTGTCTCCAGGGTGCCATTTAATAAGTTTAAGATTGGTTTCTCTGCTACCAGGGTACCATTAAGTAAATTCCCTCCCATAATTTTTGCTCTTTAGGATATTTCAGGAAGTCATAATACATTGTATATTTCAGTTTGACTAGAAATGTCCAGATTAAATGCAGAATGAAAAGGTCTCCCATTTTACACAATGTAAAGGGCGTAATGGTTTTCTTGGTAATTTATGAATCATGGAATCCAAGGTCCCTGATGTTTAGTAATGTTGCATGTTTGGCCCAGTTATCTCTGCTTTGAAAAGTACCTAAGGGATGGCTAGTGAGTGAGTAATTTAAATCATTAGGGCAACTAGTTCAAAATGGAGCAAAAGAAAGTTTTATGTAAGAAAAATGGGACCATTCCAAAGGAAACGTTGAAACTATTAAACTTGTATTGTGGATTTACAGGTGTGATGGGTGAATATGAACCAAAAATAGAAGTGCAGTTTCCAGAAACTCTTCCAGCAGCTAAAGGTGCAACTGTGAAATTGGAATGTTTTGCTCTTGGAAAGTAAGTTTTATAACATTTACTCCAATGTGCTGAAATAGTTTGCTGTAAAAGATCAAGATAGTTTTTGACAGACTCTTCTTTTCCTTATTTTCTAAAATTTTCTTTCATTTAGAAGCAAAGGAAAAATAAAATATAAGCAAAATGCACATATATAATTTGGGTTGAAACTTTAAAGACAGTTTGCAGAAAATGACTGTACCTGCCTAATTTTATGAACTAGGTTGGTGTTATTTTTCTTTTGCTTGCTCGTTTGTTGTATTCTGTGTTCAACTTTTTTTTTTTCTAAATCATGAATTAACTCAAGAAAATGCACAACTTATTTTATTAAAATATCAAGTTAGGTATATCCTTGTATCAGTTTTATGTAATTGACAACTGGAAATGTTCTGCATTTGATACCTGGTGCCTTTTTGCTCTATCCTAACAAAAGGTTTATTTTGTCAAGCCTAAAATGCATCCAGGCATCTGTTTAAAATAGGAATAACTTGACAATTTTCTTCTTAGTCCTGTACCTCAGATTAATTGGAGGAGAAGTGATGGACTGCCCTTTTCCAGTAAAATTAAACTGAGGAAGTTCAATGGTGTGCTTGAAATCCCCAACTTCCAACAGGAAGATACGGGTTCCTATGAATGCATTGCTGAGAATTCCCGAGGAAGAAATGTCGCCAGAGGGCGTCTCACTTACTATGGTGAGCATCTACTTTGGGCAAATTGGATTTTTAGCTTTTGCTCTCTCAATAAAATGTTGTTGGGCGGCGGGAAATGACGGCAGAATGCCAGTGTGCAACTTGTTCTGTTCTGCGTTTTGTTAAATGAGGATGAATATTTAGGAGGAATTAAAAAGCAGTAACGTTCTGCAGTGGAGTTGGAGACTTGACATATTCTATTTGCGTTTTAAAATGATTCATATAAAAATGAATATTTCACTTTTTTTCTACAAGTAATGTTCTGTACACTTGATCATATCAAGGAGTGATCTCCTTTGTGTCTGTCCTCTCCCCTAGGAAATGTGACTTTGTATCTTTCTTAATGATCTTTACTAAGCAGAAAGAAACTGTTGAGGGAGAGAACTTGTAATTACTGCCTTAGACAAATCACATCAACTTAGGCTCTTGAGTTCTTCAGTGTTAATTCTCTCCCTTCCAGTAATGTAACTCTGCTGTGTTTGCTTCCTTTAATTTATAATCACATTTATTTGATTTTATGAACTAGATTGGTGTTTTTATGTTTTATTGTTTTATGAACTAGATTTGATGTACTGTTCAGTTTAGGTAAGGGAAGGATAATAATGCTACCTTTATAGTCTATTGGCATAGAAAAATTAAATTTTCTTTTCAAAATTTGTTTTCAAATCACCTTTATTAAAAAAATGAGGTTTTTTGAAGAAAGCATGATTTAGAAAGTATAATTACATGATTTTACAAAATGTACTGTAATATAGTTAAAGATATATGCTCGGTTAAACTTTCAGTTTAATTGTTAGAAACACTGTAAAATGAGTGGGAATTGACCACTTTTGTGAAAGGCAAATCGCATTGCATTCTATTTATTTTAGAAAGTGGAAATGGAAACAGTTTGCATACATAAATGTTTTAGGGAGGAAAACATTTGCAAAGACAAATATTAAAATTATAGGGCTTTTTATGACCTGCCTCAAAAAATTTGTATTAGTTACGATTAGATTGACACCTGTTCAACTATTGTAAGATTTTAGGATCTGTCAGGAACAAAATGGAGGTTGGGTTTAATATCATGAGTCATTCTGTGTTTTTTAACTCTCTCGTTACATGATTGCATTAGAATACATAGCACCAAGGTGAGGTTCCCCAGGTGTCAAGGTCTACATGCTGGTGGGATAATAAAGAGGTGGGTTGGGGGGCACTTAAGCCATGTGACTGTTAAGCTCTAAAAACACCCAAAGCAAATGCCTTTTTCTCATAGGAGAAAGCTCTAAAGGAGTCTCTCCGAGAAACCATTACTTGACCCAGGGTAAGAAGTGACCATTACAAGAAAACACAAGATATTTCAACTGTCTGAATGTTTCAGCAGGAATGTTTTAGCTCTGTGGAACAGCAACCCTGCCTAAATAATAAACAACTGTATGCCTCATAGGACGAGAAATTCAAAGCTAAGTTGGTGTTCAAGGACCTTATAATCAGGCCCCTGCTCAGTTTCTCTGTGATTTTGGTTCTGCCCTTATCTGTCTTTTCCCTTTCTCTGCATGGTGGTCTCTGGTAGACTCACAAAATGGCTGCCTACAGCGACTAGAACATGAGTCCTTGTTCATTCTTCCTGTCTCCAAAACATCTTGCAATTCCCTTCTCAAATCTCATTGCCCACAAGTTTGTTCCAAAACCAGTCACTAGCAAGGAGAATTGGCTTAAACAACTTAAGAGCCTCTGTTTGGAACAGGGAATATCGTCAGGTTTCCCTAAATTTTATGGACAGTGTGAGGTGATGGAAGAAAGGATAGTTCAAAGAGAAATGGGTGTTATTTTACAAATAAAGAAAGAAGGAAATGGATGCACAACAGACAACCAACATCATCCACTATACTGACTACTGTTTTATTCCATTAGGTAGGTGATATGATATATACCCAAGAAATAAATCAGAAATTAATGAGATCAGGTGTCTCATGAAAGTTACTCTACATTTCTGGCTTAAGACTAGTATATTCCATCAGTGCCATGCAGTTCTCTGGTTATCTGTTCTAATATTTCGTGTAAGAAATAGTCTGATAAAGTATTTGGATCTCATATGATAGAATAAGGGGGAAATCACAGTTAACATGGCAGTTGTAATCTCAGGATTGGCTTCAGTCCAGCAAATTTTCCTCCCATTTGGAGAAGAAGAACAGTAGTATTAAGAAGCCAGTGGAATTTTTTGCTAGAAACTTGAGTCTTAGTCAAGGCCTCATGTATGAGTCTCTTTGCAGTCTTATTCCATGAAGGCTGATATTTCATGAAAGAAGAAAATGTGCTTTAATATAAGTAGAGTGAAGTGATTTTGGACTGAACTACACTTCAGACTGGGCACATCATTTAAATAAAAAATAATAGTAATTATACTAAGGTAAAATTTAGACCAGTAGATTTTCTCTGAAAGCTAAATAGCTGTATTTTCATTTCAGTTTCCTTTATTAAAAAAAAAGCAATTTTATGAGATAGGAATGGAAAGACAAATCTTCCCATGGTTGCAATTAAATAGAAATAGATAAACTGTTTCTCCATATGGAGGATGCAAATGTAAATCCCACAGTAGACATCACATGCATAATGCAATGTGAAACCAGTAAGACATCTCACCTCCCAGTTTTGGATCTAAAATGCAAGCTGAGACTTGGCTGAATATACTGTGTATATAGAGTGGCGTTAGTTGTTAAGTGGTATGTTGCTTTCATGTGTAAAAAGAATTTTCCAAATATCTTCTAAAATGTAAGAGAAAATGATAAATCCACTTGATGCCACTGATTTGCATACATAATTTAACGGTGCATGAGCTACTTCTTTTTCATAAAAAATCATGATTCAAATTGAACCAATTTATCCGTCTTTCTCTGCCTTCATTTTAATTCACACGGAGGTTCATAAGATGCTCATTGGTTTGTATTTAATTGAAAGTTATTTCTAACTTGAGGGAAATGTTTTTTTTTCCTCGGCTGTAGAAGTTTCCCTTCTACGGATGTTAATTTTTAGTGCATAATTAAGACTAGTAGCTGCTGTCATTCATGTAGTAAGTTGTCATCAATTGTGACCTTATGACTCACAAATGCACTTGGAAAGGAGTCTCTTTTGGGTACCTGCATATTACCAGCTACTAATACACATCTGAATTATATAATACAGTGCTGGGGCGCCTGGGTGGCTCAGTCATTTAAGCCTCTGACTTTTGATTTCGGCTCAGGTCATGATCTCAGAGTCATGAGACCAAGCCCGGCGTCAGGCTCTGTGCTGGGTACGGAGCCTGCTTAAGATTCTCAGATTCTCTCTCTTTCTCCCTCTCCCTCTGTTCCTCCCATCCCCGCTCTCTCCTTCTTTAAAAACAAACAAACAAGCAAACAAAAAAACATAATACAGTGCCCAGAATTTTGAAAACGGAGAAGGCATAATGAGTTTGGCTTAGGAAGTGACAGATTGCAACATCCACCCTCAAATCTAGAAATGTTTCCCATATCCACTTAGTAAATAGGGTATTAAATATAATTTTAGCCACTATGCTCATATTAATCCATTGCTCACAGTGTTTATATCTATTTGTAGAAAGTATTTATTTTTTATCTGCTGGGTGGTTTGATTTTTTTTTTTCCTTGCAGCAAAGCCTCATTGGGTTCAGCTCATAAAAGATGTAGAAATAGCAGTGGAGGACAGTCTTTTTTGGGAATGCCGGGCAAGTGGTAAGCCCAAACCCTCCTACCGATGGTTGAAAAACGGAGAAGCCCTTGTGCTTGAGGTAAGGTAATGAGCCTGGTTAATCCTTCCTCCCTTCGTTTTGTGTTGAATAAATGCCCTCCTCGTACCTAGTGCCAAAGTCAACTATTGAGTTTGCACACATTCATTTGAACCTAAAAAGTGGTAAAAGGAGGAAAAATATAAAATCAAGTACCCAGTCTGCCAAGAAGGAAATATTTTCAACAAATGAATTTCATGAGATGATTTTGTGAATTTAGTCTAAAACTGATTTTATTATTATTATTATTATTATTATTTGCTTTTGAAATTAGAGAAGACCTGACTTTAATCAAATGTGGAATATAATTTCTTTTTCCCTGTTTGACAACTTGGTATGACCTCTGGAGACTAAATGCATTGTTACATGGGTACCTTCTTACATGAGTACTTATTTTCTCAATCACTTTCTTTCTTAAGCCATGTTATTTTTGCTCTTTTAAAAAATTATGTACTAAGTCAATTAGGTTCTTTCAAATTTCTATATATAACCTGTCATACTACCTAAAAACCCTTAAAAAATGTATTTTCCAGAACCTTTTCTAATGCACAGAATTTATAATGTCTTTAATTTGCATGACTACAAAAATGGTGAAAAGCTTTCCAGTTGATGGGATGGAAACATGATACGTTTTTTAAAGTCTGCAACTTTAACCATAAGGAAAAATGAAATGCCAACAGTATTTTACCTCTTGCTTTGTTATTTATTTTACTGTTAGACATTTGGACTGAAGGGTGTTTATTAGTATTTCTAATGTGTGGCTGTTATGTTAAATCGTCACAGATTTTCAAATAAGGAAATGTTACCATTTCAGGTCAGATTGCCTAATACTCTGAAGAAAATGAAGGAGGTTTGTGTATGATTGAAAGAATAGTGGTTTTCATTTTTCTTTTAAAATGATATATACATTTATATGCAAGAGATTTTTGTTATCACCTAGGAGAGAATACAGATAGAAAATGGTGCCCTTACAATATCGAACCTAAACGTGACTGATTCTGGCATGTTCCAGTGCATCGCAGAAAACAAACATGGTCTCGTCTATTCCAGTGCCGAACTTAAGGTTGTAGGTAAGACTAAGCTTCTCTTGTCATATTTTTTTCTTAAATCCTCTAGAACCAGAAATGTGTACTTCCCCTATTATATTCCTATATTTTCTACAGTATTGTAATAATATCATTCAGGGTTTTTCATCAGGGAATGTTTTTTAATGATTTCTAAGGAAAAGCAGCAATTGTGGCCAGAATAAACCTCAGAGGTTGAAGTAGAGAGCAACAGTAATGAAACGGTGTTGACTTAAAACATCCTTATCCAACTCTGATATTACAAACTAAGCAATGCCTTTTAAGAGACTAAGTGAATTTGGTGTTTTCTGTTGCTGGGCCAGAAAAGTAAACAGAATTCAAAATAGTACTTTACTGATCCGCAAGGAGTTGCTTTTGTTTTTAGTGACCCTGCTCGAAGCATCCAACATTGGGCATACTGAAGTTTTAATGAACAAGGCTCAACAATTTGAAGTTATGAATTGTTTTCTTCTTCTTGCACTTTAAGTATATGAAAAGATAGAAAATGTTATATCGTGTTTAGAGCGATTATCCAGAAAAACACTTTGAAAGTGGCAAATGCCTGAAAAGGAACCAAAATTGTCAGAGCATAGCATAGTACGACATACATAAGAGAAAAAGAAGAAACAAAATTTATTGCTCCATGCAATTAAAGTACAGATTTGGATCTGAGCAGAACATGATCCAGGGCTCAAGCATCATCACCATCATCAGAACCTACATGGTGTTCCCCAACACATTCAGTTTCTATGACCATAGTCAATCTAATGGAAGAAGCACAGCTTTCTGAATTACTCTAATAGAATAATCACCATCTTGCATGTCATTGGCCCTGTGTAGCTGATTTGGGTCACCTACCCATGACTGGTCCAATCCATATGACCCAAAGGTTGGAAGGCCCTGATGGATCTAACTCAGCGGTCCTCAGTCAGGGATGATTTTGCCCCCAAGAAATATTTGGAAATGTTGGGAGACATGTTTGGTTGTCACAATATTGGGGACAGATAGGAGAAGAAAGGAGCCAGTGTGTGTTACTGGCATCATGTGGGTAGAGGCCAGAAAGGCTACCCACAAATAATCCTACAATGTAAATATCCTACAGTGCACAAGACAGCCTCTCACAGCAAATAATTATGCAGCCCCAAATGTCAGGTGCCACACTGAGAAACGCTGGTCTAATGGGAGGTCTCTCATCCCTGATGCCTGGAGGTTAGAAAAATACCATCTGCACTAGGAGGCCTAAAGTCTGGGAAGGGCGGGTCATCAACTGAAAATCTGGCTGCTTTTATCCATGACAGAGAGGTGGGGTATTATAACAAAAAGAGAGTGGAATTTGTACATAGTCTTAAGTTGAAGCATTGCTGTATTCTTGTATTAAATTAGCCTTATGAGTGGTAGTTCATTCATGGTAAAGTGGATGATTTCCTACACAACATGTTGTATGAGGCTTTCGTATGGGAAAAATATATATTAAAATCTATATAATTCACGGTGCCTGGGTGGCTCAGTCAGTTAAGCGTCTGCCTTTGGCTCAGGTCATGATCCCAGGGTCCTGGGATGGAGCCCTGCATCGGGCTCCTTGCTCAGTGGGGAACCTGCTTTTCCCTCAGCTGCTCCCCCTGTTTGTGCTCTCTCTCCCTCTCAAGTAAATAAATAAAATCATTTTTAAAAAGTTTAAAAAATATATTATGATTCATTCAAATACAAAGGGGTTTTTTTTAGTCAAAGGTATTCTTTTAAGATCTTACGTTTTAAGGCCAGCAACCTCTGGGTAACATATCTTCTTTATCCACCATCTTATATATAACCACATAATATAATTCTCTATATGATCTCCACTTATCAAAAAAATAAATAAATTGTGTTCACTGGAATTTTCCATAAAATGGAGCATTAGACGTTAGGAGAAATGCACTGTTTGGTTAACATTTTCCACATTTGCAATAAAAGGAAGAGTGACTTTCTGATTAAAGTATCTTTTCATTCAAATGATACATTATTATGTATCTTGAATGTTAAGGTGTTTCAGGATCAGCATTGCGTGCATTATTAGCAGATATAAGGTTCTCTACATATTATTGTGTTTAATGTCATAACTGTAACATTAATATAATAATTCATATTATATATTTCTCCATCTAAGAAGTTAAACCTAACCATGTGAAAATTTTATAAGAGATCTTGATAATTTTTATGCAAGAGAATAATAATTCAGTATTCAGCCTTCATTCTAAAAACATTTACTGAGTACCTACTGAGTGCCAGACACTGTGCCACGTGCTTAGTCTCGGAGATCACAGGAGAGACTGACTCTATTGTTGTCTGCATGGAACTAACTTTCAAGAACAGTCTATGATAAATGTTTTTCATTTTAATAAGCTCACGATTGAGCTATTTTAAAACTTCACAATAAGCTTTAAAAATTCCTATATAAAATAATCGCCCCAAGATTTAGAACTTCCTAGAAAACACAATAGTAGGAATTAGTTTTTGAGCACTGAAATCCTGTGAGTGGTCCGTTGAATCAAGTACTGATATCTGTGTGCTGGGAAACTTAACAAGTGGTTATAAAGTCAACCTTGGAACCTACAGGAATTTTAAAATATTAAATTCTAATTTACTTAATAAGTAATTATTTATTTAATAAATAATACATTCTCATTCTCTCTTCTTTCTTGCCTTTCAGCTTCTGCTCCAGATTTTTCAAAGACTCCAATGAAAAAGTTGATTCAGGTGCAGGTGGGCAGCATGGTCAGCTTGGATTGTAAACCTAGAGCCTCCCCCAAACCACTCTGTTCATGGAAGAAAGGAGATATGATCATCCAGGAGAATGAAAGGTATTTTGTTGTCCAAAATAATGGTGATTTGCTTTCTTCTTGCTTTCCATGGTGATGTCAAAGTAGGTTTTCAATATGAAATGAGTAGAATATGAGGTGTTGAAAAAGGAAGACAGTAGTATTTTTGGTTCTATAATACTCTTGTGAAGATAGTAAGCAACTTTTGAAATCTATTTTTTTAAGATCTTATTTATTTATTTGAGAGAGACAGAGAGAGAGCATGAGTGGAGAGAGGGGTAGAGGGAGAGGGAGAAGCAGACTCCCCACTGAGCAGGGAGCCCAATGTAGGGCTCGATCCCAGGATCCTGAGATCATGACCCGAGCTGAAGGCAGATTGCACCCCAATTTTTGAAATCTAAAAAGAGTTAGGTATATCAGTTAGATTCTTCCCATACAGACTACCTTATTTTAGCAAGGATTTTCCTCCCCAGTCACCTGTTAAGACTCAAAGTAGAATGATAAAGAAATGTCAGTCCTGGACCCAGGTGAGCCCATATCCTAGGACAAAGAAGAGAAGATATAATGAGAACACATGCCAAATAAATACTAATATTGCTATTGCCTTATATTGAAATAATTTAGCATTCCTGGTATTAGTTTAAGCAAAGGCTTTCTTGGTTTCCTGATTGTTATAACATTTAAAATGAGGAGGAAGAATGAGTTAGCTTAAAGGTACCGCTTGTAGAGCCAGACTGCCTGGGTTCAATTTGTTCTGCCTTTTACTTGCTCAATGAAAATCTTTATTTCCATGTCTCATTTTCTTATTTTAAAAAGATTATTTATTCTAAAGAGAGATAGAGAGAGAGAGAGAGAGCAAGCACAAATGGGGGGGAGGGGCAGCAGGAGAGGGAGAGAGAATCCTCAAGCAGACTCCCTGCTCAGCATGGAGCCCAACGCAGGGCTCCATGCCAGGACCCTGAGATTACTACCGGACCAGAAATCAAGAGCTAGCGGCTTAACCGACTGCACCACCCAGGCGCCCTGTGGATGATGTTGTTAGTATTTATGGGGATTGTTAGCTAGATGAACTACATAAATATCTATACAGCACTTAGGTCATTACCTGGCAGTGAGTAAAGGTGAGTATTAGATTAGATATTATTATTTATTGAGGATTTAACTATATGCCAGGTATTATGCTCAGAGCTTACAATAAATAGATTATTGACCCCAAAGATGTCCACGTCCTTAACCCGTAAACCTATGATTATGTGACATACATGACAAAAAGTAATTAAAGTTGAAGACGGAATTGAAGTTCCTAAGCAGATGACTTCAAAATAGGGAGATTATCCTGGATTATCTGGGTAAGTTGACAGTAATCACCTGAACAGTTATAAGGGGAAGAGGAAGGCAGAAGTGTTTGTCAGAGATGTATGATAATCAAGGATGAGACAGGAGAGATTTCAGACTTCAGTGGGACTTCAGTTGGTATTTCTGGCTTTGAAGATGGTGGAAGGGAGCCATGAGCAAAGGATTTTGGACGACTCTCTAAGATGGGAACAGCCCTCAGTTGACAGCCAGTAAAGAAAGAGGGACCTTAGTCCCATAGCCACAATGAACTGAATTCTACCAACAACCTCAAGGAGCATTTACTAATTCTGAGCCTTCCCAAGGAACATAGCCCAGACAATACCTTGATTTTGGTCCAGTGATACCCGTACTGGACTTCTGACTTCCAGAACTTATATAATAATAAATTTGTGTTATTGTAGGCCAAATTACTAAACTTAACAGTAATTTATTATAGAAGCAAGAGGAAATTGATATACAACTCTACACTCATTATCTCTTTTAAACATCTTTGGAACTCTGATGTATTATAGATCATATTATGATATCCATTTTACTAATGAGGAAAACAAACTTAGATTATATAATTTGCCTAAAGTCACATAGCCAGGATTTTAATCCCTGTCTGTTTGACTCTAGACATAACCACGAAGCATTTTCAATGCCACATTTTCTATAGGGAGCCCAGAATTTTAGAGGTGGTCTTTTTAGCCTTTGCAGTCACGGAGTCCAAATTACTCTTTTTGGAGATGAGGGAAAACAAACAATAAAACCATAGGCCAAGAAGTGTGGATTTACTTTTTCAAAATTACAAAGTCTTATTGCAGACAGCCAAGTTGAACTGCTTGTATATTACTTAGGCACCAAGGTATTTTTGTGAGTTGGTATGACTACACAGTTTGCAGTTCCTCCAGTATTTAATGGGAGACATTTCCATTAAAAGGCAGCCACAGCAGGATGACAGGGCAAAGTTGTGAACTGAGCCTCACAGAATAGATTTCTGGAACAGGAAGTTAATTAGTGATTTGGGGTTTAATTTTGTAAACCAGTTGAAACAAGTGTAGGCTTGTGGCACAAATTAGTTAATTGTGGCTGTATTGGAAGTGAAGTCTTCTTATATAACGGCTTTTTGTGTTCAAAAAAGTTTTAAATAGTTTTAACTGTGTGCATAAATCAAATAGTGGTTAAATCCCAAGGACTTCAGTGCTTTACACAGGAATAAACCCACTTGTCCTCACAGTAGTGCCTATAGGAGGCAGAGGTTTTTAATCTTAATTTTGAAAGTGGATAAGAAGATTTAAGAGTTTTAGCTACAGGGATGCAAGGAGGGATTTACTCCCACATTATAGAGTAACGGGGTAATGCAGGAGAAAGGAGTATAAATTCCAGAATCTGATCTGGGATTTCTGACTTGACCACTTACTACCTTGGTGCCATTAGGTCCATTATGTAACACATTTGAATCTGACTTTCCCCACTCATAAAAGAGATCATAATTCCTACCTTACATAGTTGCTAGACAGTGAGCATTTAGCATAATGTCTGAAATTTGCAGATATACCGATGAGTAAGAATAAAGATATATTACAAATAAAATGTTGAAAGTAACAGTGACTGAGAAAGACAGAAGCTTTTTGCTTTTTAGTTGGGTGGCTCATTAGCTGATCTACGCTCTCTAAAGGTAGGCAGTTAGGACTACCTGGAACCCACAGTTATCAGGGACCCAGACCCCTTTTATCTTGCTGCTCCACTCTCTTCATATCCTGAATCAAGATGGCTCCCTGGGCTTCAGCTTCTCTGTGTCATCTCCCAGTAACAGGAAGGAGGAAGATAGAAATCAGAAAATTCTTTCCCTTTTTAGGAACTTTCCAGAAGTTCCATACAATAATTTCTTTGATGCCTTACAGGGCAGAAATTAATTCCTAGGCCAAACTTAAATGCAAGGGAGGCTGAGGAATATGGGTTTTTTGTTGTTTTTATTTTGGTGGGCACGTATGTATCCAGTGAGAAATTGGGATGATTTCTTTTTAATTGGGATTATGTTTTAAGTAGAAAAAGGAAGATGGTTTACTCTAGCATGTATCATGTTCATAAATGTTACTTCTGTCCATTTGAGGACTACTGACCTCCATTTCATTTTAAATATTTTCAACATCTCTTCTATGAATAAGGAAACTTTGACGTATAAAAATAGGGTTAAAAAGAGGAAACATGTTTAAGAAGAGGGTCCATAGTGTTGCAGTCCCTCCCAAGTATCTTAGTCTGAGCTTTTATAGCACAGTACCATAAACCAAATGGTTTATTAAATTTATTTCCCACACTCTGGGCATGGTAGTCTGAGATCAGGGTGCCAGATTGGTCAAATTCTGATAAGGGACTTCTTTTGGGTTTCAGGTGGCAATCTTCTTATATCCTCACATGGCAGACAGAGAGCAAGAGAGCTCTCAGCGGTCTCATAAAGGCACTAATCCCATTCATGAGCACCCCCCCCAACCTCGGCTCATGACCTAATCACCTCCCAATGGCCCTACCTCCTAATGCCATCACACTGGGGATTAGGGTTTAACATATGAATTTTGGGGAGTCTCAAACATTCAGTACATAGCACCAAGTCTGGGGGTTTGGATTTTGCTTTTATCTATTTGGACAGCAAAAGCACTGATGAGCCAGAGCCTTGATGCTTAGGGAAAAGGCTGCTAGAAGCAATTATTGAACAAATTGTACTTTTGAATCTTCTCCAAGTTCATGTGAAATCAGAGTCGGCCTCAGCCATCACTTGGCTGCGAAAGCCCCATGTCTGTCCCTCTTGACTTGGTCTACAGTCTTAAGCCAAATTGGGGAAGCACCTTAAATGACAGATTTATTGTGGTTGTTCAGTCATTGGCTGTTCCAAATTAAAACATGCAGATTCAAATCTCATTTGGGGGACAAATGAATTTATTGACACATTTGAAAATAGAAGACAAAATTTTTATAGGGTATTTATGGCACGATTTTAAATACACTGGCTTTTTAAGTTTGTTTTTTATATGAACTTGGGTTCGTCAGTGAATGAGAAACTTGTAAGTAGGAAAGCTTTCTCCACCCTAGTGTAGGGAATGCTGATGGCAAATAAACTTGATTAAGCCAATACATACATATACTTTATTATGTAAAGCCTAAATCAGGGAAAAAACTAAAGTCAAATTAGGAAAAAAATTCTAAGGATTAAAGGTGTCCTAAAAATTGTATAAACTAATAAATATGTCTACTATGTAAATCACACAGTGCATTTGAACAATTATAATCAACCTGGTTTGTAAGTTTTTATATCAGCACAATAACAGCTTTGTAATTAATGCGTCAGTGATAGTAATGGGGATCTAAGTCAGTGAGACACCTAAATTACAGAATCATTTAGAAGAAATCAGTGTTATTGCTTTGAGGTCGAGAGAGCATTTCAAGCTAAGGTAATAAAGGAATGACTTCCCAGCAGAGGTCTTAGAAAAGCTGTTCTGAATAGATTATAAGAGCTTATAATACAAATAGTGATTCCTGAGGTCTCAAAATCAAGTGCTCATTCATTCACTGGAAAATATTTTGAGTACCTACCCTGTGCTAGGCACCAGATATTTAATTTTTATCAGACAAATTCATCCTCTTGTTTGTACTTTTCAGGGTATATAGACAAGCAACACAGAGCAGTTACAATAAAACTCAACTGGGAAACTACAGTATGTTCAGTGATTACCAAAGAAGGCCCCATCTACAAATGCGGGATCTGAGCAGGCTTTCTGGAGAATGTAATATGTACAGCAAGACTTGAAAGATGACTAGAGTTTACTGAAGAAGAATGCTTCAGGCACCAGAGCATGTGTAAAGGCACAGGGCAAAGGGTGGCTTAGGAACTTGAGTAGCTTCAGTTTACTTCAAGTGTAAAGTGCCTTGTGAAGGCGGATACAGACAGAGTGGGGCTGTAGAGGTGAGCAGGAATCTTACTGGGAATCACATGTAAGCCAAGTCAAGAAGCTTGGGCCTTATTCCAGGTGCTCAGAAGCAACAGAGTAAAATCAAAGCAGCAGAATTAGAAGATCAAATTTAATTTTGATTATGTTCTTTAAAAAAAATACAATGGTGGCAATGGGGAACATGGGTTGGAGTGGCAGAAAGACTTGAGGCAAGAACCTCAATTAGTAAAAATTCACCAATCTGAACAAGAGAGTATGATAGCCTGAACTAAAGAAATGGCAATGAGAAGGGAGAGAAATATTGAGGAATTAGAGAAGGGAAAGTCCACAGGACCTAGGAGTTGATTAGATTAATGATTTGAAGAAAAGGTAAGAGTCAAGGATGAATTCTAAATTTCCAGCTTAGACATCAGGGAGCATGGTAGACCTATTCAGTGAGACAAACAACATTACAGAAAAAACAGGAGTAAGCACATATGTAAGTGCTGTTGGGGATTGTTGGTGTTTGAAGTGTTTGTTGAAAACCCAACTAGATATATGAGCATATAAGGGTTGACTAAATGAATCTGGAACTCAGGAGAAAGTCTTGAGCAACAGATAGACATTTAGTTGTTCTGAGCATGACATGGTAGCTGAAACCATGGCACTGAATAAAATTGTCTTAGAAGGTACGGAGCATTAAATGGTAGAGGGTCAACACCTTATCCCTGAAGCTGATGGAAGCTTAAGTTGTGGGATAGAGGAAGCCTGTTTTTATAGTCTTAGATAAATGGCTTACAGTCATAATTTGTAAGTAGTCAATTTACTAAATAAAGGTCAATTTTTTTTTTAAGATTTTTTTATTTATTTAACAGAGAGAGACACAGCAAGAGAGGGAACACAAGCAGGGGGAGTGGGAGAGGGAGAAGCAGGCTTCCCACGGAGCGGGGAGCCCGTCGCGGGGCTCGATCCCAGGCCCCTGGGATCATGACCTGAGCCGAAGGCAGACGCATAAGGACTGAGCCACTCAGGCGCCCCTAAATAAAGGTCAATATTAAGTCACCTGGTATGCAAATATTCTGATCTTTGAAATTACTAGCATCAGTACTGAACAAAGTTGTTGTTTGCTTTTTTGTTTTGTTTTGTTTCGTATTTGTATCATCCACTACTGAGAAAAGTTATTGTGCTTTCTTCCCCCAGGCAAGAAACAGGTTTTCTGAATAAACAGAAACGCCCTGCCCCTTTGAGTGTTCAGTGGTAGTACACCAGCTGCCAGTGTTTTAGTGTTCTTTTATTCATTCATTCATTTGCTTATAATCCACGTATTTTCAAAAAAGACTGAAATTGAAATAGGATGTTTTTTCTCCTTTAAGCAAAGCAAAATTGGAAAAGACTCTAGAGAATGCAAGCAGGCATGGTATTCAAGAAGAAATAGCCAATTGGCATATTTTAAAGAATGTTTAGCTTTTCTCTATCGCTTAGTGGTACTTACAATGCATTAACCAATTATTTTTAAAAATGGGGCTTTCAGTTGAATGCTATTACTTATAATAGTAAATATTTTATTGCAATAGCCTCAATTTGAAAGAGAGTCAAAGAATGGCCCATTACTTCTAATTAAACACATTAAAATTGTTTCAACTGTTCTAGGCAGCATTTAATATTATAGAAATTCAAATGCTTTTTAAAGAAAGAAATAGTAAAGATTTTTTTTCCAAATATTAATAGCCATAATCCACACAATGCTTTTGAAATATATTAACCAATTCTTAACATGCTTCTTACATATAGCTAGAAACTGGCTTTTAAAATGGAGTGAGAGTTATATTCTGTATAAATCCATTTGTATGACTGCTGAAAAAGCACAGCCTTCGGGACAGAAAACAGCAGTCATTGTTGCTAGAGTGGGTGGAGGGGTTGACTGTTTAGGGATATGGGGGAACTTTTAGGGGTGAGGGAGTTGTTCTAGATCTTGATCGTAACAGTGGCTACATGACCACATTGACTTATTAAAACTCACAGAACTGCAAACCAAAAAGGGTGAATTACACTATATATAAAATATACTTTAATTTCTTAAGCAAAAATTTACATGCACTCTTACATTCACCTCATCCTGAATTCATGAGTAGCTTCATAAAGAAATTGAAAGGCTCAAGAAATGCTCCCAACAGGTCACTTTGGCTCCCGTGAAACACTGAGCAGTTCCACGACAGCACTGAGAAACAGAATCGAAACTTTTGCCAGGAACCAGAATAATTTTGTCAGAGCAAGAACCACTTGGCATTTCCACCACTTGATACTCCTAGTCACCACAGTCTTGCTCTGTAAAGATGTGTCCAGGAGCTCTGTTACTACCAGCGAATCTGTTAGATGGCCCTTCTCTTGTCTCAAGCTCTTAGATGAAGAACAAGGATTCCTTTGCCAAAGTTCTGTCTCCGTCCCTTCCGCATTCCCCCACATTTCTTGGCTCCTCTCTCTCTTATCACAGTAGAGTCTGGTTTTTTGTTTGTTTGTTTTGTTTTGTTTTTTGTTTGTTTCACACTGTTCAAAATGCTGCTTCCTTCTCTGCCTTCTGTTGCCCCCTTTCACCCAAGGAGCTGGATTCTGTTATCCTCCTTTTCATTCCCAGTCTACCTGTCTAAACAGCTGTGACCTCACAACTACCTGAGAGATGTAGAAGCTCAGTGCAAAGTTTCAGTTAATCTACCCTTGGGCAAACAGCTAAGATCTCAGGTAATTCTTCACCCCTGTACCTTTAGCTCCAAACTAATCTTGAACTGGTGAACTTAGAAGATCAAAGGAGAATTTTATTTAATTTGTGTGTTGTTGCCCCTTTCAGGACTTAGATATTATTGAATAGAGATCAACGTCCCTGCTCCCTGTCTATAGGGAAGGTATTTATGTAGTTCAGTAATTTGTCTTTATTCAGTGGTGGGGGCTGTCCACAGCACTGGGAATGCACAGATGAATAAAAACAGCAAGAGCACTTAAAGAGCACACTCATAGTCTATTCAGAGTTTGGAAAAGTTAGCCATCAGTTACACTGGGATAAACTATATGGTCAAGGGAACCATATAATTAATTCTATAAACTGAGACATTTTGAAAGAGAAAGTGGGCACTGCTAGCAGTTACCTACAAGACAACACATATAAACTGTACTGGTCTGAGGAAACTGGACACTGCCACCTTGTCTATAATAGAGGTGTACAGAAGCTGGTAAGAAGTACAGAAAAGAGATGCTGTCTCAGCTTTGGGAACTGGGAAAGCAGCTCCATAGAAGGAGAGGGATCTCAAAGGAAGCAACCCTAGAGCTATGTTTTGAAAGATCTATAAAATCTAACAGAGCAAAAGAGTAGAGAAAACACCATCTGAACAAAATGGTGGATGGCATAGACAGAGGTGGAACTGGGTATTTATTCCAATTGTGTCTGTGCTAAAGTTCATATATGATAAGGACAATGAGAAGGCCTGACCTGAGTTATTTTCCGGGTAAAGCACCATCTCTCTCTTTCAAAGGAGGTGAATATCGGAAGATCATTTTTATTAAAGGGGAAATTGAGATACCTGAGTAAGTATACAACAGTCTCAGAGAGTAGAGCACAGCCCCCTTCCCTGTCTGGGTTCCGTAACCCACACCTCCATTTCTCTCATGCTTCCAGCTGTAAAGAAAAGAGAAAAGAGTACATTTGCCCCTTACATCCCATATCCTATGAGAAGATTAAGCTAGTATTTAACAGTGAAGTTAATCAAGAGAAGAATCAGTGCAATCCAGACTTTTGGGTTGGGATAGGGCTCTTGAGAAGCCATGCTAATCACTTCCTCTCTGCCATCCCCCACCCTTCAACCACCAGAACATGCCTATGGAGCTTCTCCCATTAACCACAGACATCTAAGTTTCTGAGTATGTATTTGTATGATTATTGACATGAATCATTTATGCATAATTGGCATGCAGCATACTAAGTACTGTGCACATTATTCACTGTGTCGGATGAACCAAAGTGTAGGTTTGATTTCCTCCTTGACTTAATTTTAACACGTGGAGAGAGCAAAGCATCAGAATCAGAAAGGTGCGGGTTAAATCTTGGCTCTTTCACTTACCATGTAGGTGGAGCTAGGCACGTTAGTTAAGCTCTGAGTCTTGTTTCCTTATTTGTGAAATGGGGCCTTATTGCAGAGTTAACCAGTCGGTTAGGTGGCATTTGCTTGGCACATACTCTTAGCAAAGGTTGGACAAAAATACTGACCTTCCCTGACAAGCAAAGAAAGGACGAGATTTCCTTTGGAAAAATGATGTCCACCTCTGTCCCTGCTCCATTTCTCTCACATTTCTTTATCTCAGGGGACTCAAGTTGCAAAGATAAAAATAAGATAGTGTGTGTGTGAAGCATCTTCTATCGTGGCTTCTAGATAATGCTCTCAGGAAAAAGCACCCGTTGCTGTTCATGTTGCTTTTAATATTAACTGTTTTCATCATGTTGCTCAGGTACTTTAGGAGTAATGACACTGGGTTAAAAAGAAATGTGAGTAAAGACTTGTGTTTTTTACAACTCTCAACTGAGTTTTTCATTATTTAAACCTTAAATAAATAAATTTTATCTAAATGTTATTAAATAAAATGGCTTTTTTTAAGATTTTCTTTATTTGAGAGAAAGAGAGGGAGAGAGAAAAGACGAGTGGGGGGAGGGGCAGAGCAAGGAAAGGGACAAGCAGACTCCCCGCCGGGAGGAAAAATATATTAAAGCTATTGTAGAAATCTGTATTATCATCACAGATTTTTTTTTTCCTGCTAATATATTTGAGATAGGAAAAATCAGATGCTTTCTCTCAGAGTAAGAATATTGACTCTTTTAACACTATCAAGTTAGAGGACAGGACAGGGGGGCATACCGTTGCATTTTGATTAAATTTTAAGAGAAAGGAGAAAGAGACAGAATTCTCATTTCATCCTGCGTTTTTTGCTCTTGTAATTTCCATGGCTGGAATATCTTTTCTTCTCAACCTAGAAAACCCAAATTCATCACTCAAAGTCCAGCTTATTGTTACTCATGGTGGGAAGCCTTCCCCCAAGCCCAGTGTGCGAGATTAATTGCTCTTTCTTCTGCTTTACCCTTGTGGTTTCTTTATCAAGTGGTATCATCTAACACAGTGTATTATAACGATTTGTGCAGAAGGCCATCTTACCTGGGTTCTCAAAGAGCCTTTTGCTTATCTTTCCCAGTAGCCTCAGACTCTGCTCCATACATGTTTCTTCATTTCAACATTCATTTATTCCTCAAATATTTATTTAACATCTACTGTTCCCATTAACTATTGCTGCATAACAAATCACCCTGAAAGCCAATGGTGTAAAAACAGTCACTTTAGGGCGCCTGGGTGGCTCAGATAGTTAAGCGTCTGCTTTCGGCTCAGGTCATGATCCCAGGGTCCTGGGATCGAGTCCCGCATCGGGCTCCCTGCTCCTTGGGAGCCTGCTTCTCCCTCTGCTTCTCTCTCTCTCCCTCTGTCTCTTATGAATAAATAAATAAAATCTTAAAAAAAAAAGCAGTCACTTTATTAGATTTCAGTTTTGTGGGTCAGAAATTGGGAAAAGGCTCTGCCAAGCTTGACTAGGTATTAGCTCAGCTTGTCTCCCATGACTTAGGTAATAGCTAGAGCCAGAACAGCCAGGAGCTGGCTACGCCCTGCATTCTCTTTGGCAGTGCCAAGGCCTTTCCATTTGGTTTGTCCATGTGGGCTAGTTTGTGCTTCCTCACAGCATGGTGGCTCTAGGGAGTTGAAATGCTTACAAGGCAGCTAATGGGTTCACCAGTGAATATTCAGGGTAGCAAGATGGAAGGTGAGTCAACACTCCACTTTTCTAGCATTACACTGGTTATTAAGGAATCACTAAGCTAACCAGATTCACAGGGAATGGAATTAGACTCTACCTCTTGATGAGACAGTAGCAGGATTCCAGGAGAGCAGGTGGGATGGGAAATCTAACTTTGGCCACCTTTGGGAAGTGCAATCTGGGACACCTCCCACATGCCATGCATTACCCTGGGCTCTGAGGAAACCACATGAACAAGGCATTGGTCCCTTCCTCGTGGGACTTGCAGAAGGGAAATGCAGATTGCACATAAGTTGAAAAGACCTCATAGAAATTGCAAAAGGGAAAGGCAGAGTACATATAAATTAAAAAGATAATTTCTTTAGCCATAAAGAAAAATATATATAATTATATAGAGTTTTATTTTTAAAAAAAAGGCCTCATTAAGGAAGTAACTTTGGGGCAGAAAACTAAATGGTAAGAAGCAATGGATCATGTCAAGAATTGGGAGAAGTTGCCTTCCAGGAAGACACCCCAATAAGAACAAAGGCCCAGAGATGGGAATGAGATTGACAGATTTGAGAATCAGGAGGAAACCAGTGTCACTAAAGTATCATGTGTGGGTCAGGAGAGAAACAAAATATAAAGCCTCAGGAAAAAAAAATAAACAAGTAAATGAAATACGAAGTCTCAGAGATGGAATTCTTAAAGACCATGATAGAAATGTTGGATTTTATTTTAAATAGAATAAGAATCATTGGAGGTCTTAAGGCAGGGATGTGACATGATCTGTTTAAAACAGAACTCTAGCTGAAGGATGGAGAGTGGGTCAGAGAGAGAAAGGAAGGGACCACAAGTCTGGTTAGGGAGCAGTTTGTAGTTGGCAGGACAAGAGTGACTGGAGGCTTGATTTAGGGTAACAGTGGGTGAAATGGAGAAAAAAAAGATACCATGTATTTTGAAGGTAGAGTTGGATAAATTTGTGCCTTATAGTTATAAAAAATTTCCTACCAAATGATCACATTTATTGGTTAGTTTTACATATCCTATAGGTATATGCCCCTCAGCCATTAGATTGTAAGTCTTCGAAGGGGCTAGTTCTTACTCTTATTTTCCAAAACACTTAGTGCAATTTAAGTCCTCAAAAAATACTTGTTGAAGTGAATATCATTCTTTTTTGAGCGGTTTCCATTTCTTTAAAATACCTATAATCACTTTTTCTTTGCTTTGCTTTTTTTTTAAGTCAGCTCCACACCCAGCATGGAGCCCAATGTGGAGCTTGAACTCACAACCCTGAGATGAAGACCTAAGCTGAGATCAGCAGTCAGGTGCTTAACTGACTGAGCCATCCAGGCGCCTATAATTTTCTTATTTAATTTACAACACAGTTTCTTTAAAATACAAAAATTGGCTTTTTAAATAAATTTCTACTTGAAGCTTCCTATTAAAAATAAAAAAGTTCCTTATTTTAATTCTTCCCCTCCCTGAACCTCTAACAGAAGTAGGGGTAGATAGTTGGGTGGATGGATGGATGGTTGAATGGATGATTAGGTGAGGTACCATTGCACTTTCATAAAAAAAGGAATAAACATGTGTTTCAGTAGTGATGGTTGCTGCCTCCCACATTTTGATGCTGGAAGGTGTTATTCATAATTTATGATCTGTTATATAAGTTCTAATGAGTTGGTACACTGAGTTAAATTTCTTACTGCCTAACAAAAACAATTGATTTTGCGCTTTGACCTGTTTTCCACTTCCTGATCTTATTTGTGATATTTTTAAATTCTTTTTTATTTTATTTTATTATGTTATGTTAATCACCATACATTACATCATTAGTTTTTGATGTAGTGTTCCATGATTCATTGTTTGTGTATAACACCCAGTGCTCCATGCAATACGTGCCCTCTTTAATACCCATCACCAGGCTAACCCATACCCCCACACCCTCTCCCCTCTAGAACCCTCAGTTTGTTTTTCAGAGTCCACCATCTCTCATGGTTCATCTCCCCCTCCGATTTTTCCCCCTTCATTTTTCCCTTCCTACTATCTTCTTTTTTTAACATATAATGTATGGTTTGTTTCAGAGGTACAGGTCTGTGATTCAACAGTCTTGCACAATTCACAGCGCTCACCATAGCACATACCCTCCCCAATGTCTATCACCCAGCCACCCCATCCCTCCCACCCCCCACCACTCCAGCAACCCTCAGTTTGTTTCCTGAGATTAAGAATTCCTCATATCAGTGAGATCATATGATACATGTCTTAATGATTTCATTGCTAGAGCAGTTTCTATAAGAAGATGAAAGTGTTCGACCCTTTGTGAGTATGTAGTCCTGAAAAAAAATCTAAAATTGAGGTTGAATATACAAAAATCTATCTTGTTTGGGAAAAAATTATTTCCTGACCTTTTACATTCAAATGCTGAATAAAGAGGTGTGTTTAACTTTACCTTTAAGATCTTATTAGGCTCTTTATTTTCCACAGTATTTATTAATTTAATTTACTTAATTGAGAAAATGGTAGTATTTTAAAATTTGATACAAATTATATGTTTTTCTAGGTACTTAAAAATATTGATACCCCCACTGTATTTATTATTTATTATTTCTTTGTTACTCTAGCCTCATTTTAATAACTTGATGTCTCCTAGTTTATTTCATTTACTTGTATCATGTCTCATTCCTAAAAGAATTTGAGACAATTTATTGAAATACACACAAAGTATACACTGGGGAGAAAAAATTGTGGAGGAAAAAAAGATGCCAACATTCCACTTGCCCAGAATGTAAGTTATATAAATTAGGACAGCCTAAATTCTTACCAGGGTATCCTTACTGCCTTTTAGAGCATGATCCATAGTACATGTTCAATAAATCGTTGTTGGATGAGTATCTGAGGGAAGTTTACAAAACATAACCCAATGGATCCATTCATGTATTTGAGTTGCATGATTTTGGCTCAGAGCTTTTTGCTAAAAATAAGCAGACAAAAATACTGCCCAGTTACACAATCCTTGATGTCCATAAGGTGAAATGAAAACATTTGACAAGGAGATATGCAGCTCTCCCTAGGAATAAAAATGCGAATGTGTATATCCAAATCCAATGGATTTTAATGAAGAAAACATTGAGTGATGTAGTACTAACAGTCCACATTCTTAAAATAAAACACAATGACTTCTTGGGGCGCTTGGGTGGCTCATTCGGTTAAGCGTCTGCCTTTGGCTCAGGTCGTGATCCCAGGGTCCTTGAATGGAGCGCTGCATTGGGCTCCCTGCTCAGCTGGCAGTCTGCTTTTCCCTCTCCCTGTGACCTTCCCCCCAACTCATTCTCTCTCTCTCTCTCTCAAATGATTAGATTAAAAAAATCTTTAATAAAACCCAATGACTTCTCAATGAGTATTAAAGATTTCTTTTTCTTATTCTTTGCAATCCAAGCATAACTTTGAGTATTAAGACTTAAGGCTCTTGAGAAAGGGGTAGACCACATTCTTCTAACTAATTTTCCATGTGTATTATTTCTCACATGTATGATTTAGTGAGCTTGAAATAGAAATTATTTCAGGGTTATGTTTGCTGTCAAGAATGTAGGGTACTCAAGGAAGGGCTACTGTGAAAATAAAGAGTCAGTGCTTATAAAGAGTCAATTGAACTAATATTAAGGTTTATATCATCTGATTAAAGGTGTGGTGGTTCACCAGAACCTATGTGAGTAGACAGTGATCACACCTCTGCCTGGAGGAAGGACAAGAAAGTGCAGATTATTAGGACTGAGATTTTTCTCAGAAAATAGTTTGGAACCCACCCCAGATTATGAATGAATGTGTGGCCTAAGACTCTACATTCTTGAGGGGTGCAACATTAACTACTCTTTCTTTTTTAAGCGAGGTGATAGTTGACACACAATGTTACATTAGTTTCAGGTGTGCAACATAGTGATTCCACAAGTCTTTATGTTACCCTACGCTCATCACAAGTGTAGCTACCATCTGTCACCATATAATGCTATAACAATACCATTTACTATATGCCCTATGCCGTGCCTTTCACCCCTGTGATTTACACCTTTCATAATTGGAAACCTGTACCTCCCACTCGCCTTCACCCATTTTGCCCTTCCTTCCATACCCCTCCCCTCTGGCAACCACCAGTTTGTTCTCAGTATTTACATTACCACTCTATTTTTGTGCAAGATAATTTTTAAAGAGCTAGTCACCAAATGTACACAGTCATCATGAAGGAAAATCTTAATAAGGTGCATCTAAAAAGGCTAGCACTGAAGCATTCAAGACAAAAAGTTTTCGAGCACAGTCTTATTATCATTGGGTGAGTAGGGTTGCTAGCAGGAGTTGCCAATCTGATGTCCACAAAACCTTAGATAATTCAACTTGGATTGTATCTCATTTGTTGTCATTGTGTTATATGTCTGTGTATTTGTTCTGCATAGAGTTCTCATACTTTTCAAATATTCAAAGAACTCTGTATCCCAGCAAGTTTAGTTACACTGCAGAAGTAAATGGCCACTTATACATTGATGAATATCTAAAATAGAAGATGATGTTGGAATTGGGATAATGGGACCAGAACCATCCTTTCATACAAGAACACAATATCAAGGCAGATGTTTTTGGGCCATTCTTGATTTGTAATCAAACCTTGTCCTCCCTGTATAGAAGATTGTTTCTGAACCCTTCACATTGGTTAAGATAACAATATATATTGAAAAAATACTATGTACATGACACCAATTTGTGGTTGCTCATATCCTTTAGGGATTTGGGAACTGTAGCTAAGGACTAATTCAAGGACATCAGCCAGAATTATTAGATAAGTTGCAGAAACTGACTCAGGGATGGACAGAAAACTGAGTGGCTCCAGAAATCCTGGCAGAAGGGATTGCACCATCTTCTCAGAGAAAGTGCTGGAATGAATGAACTAAGCATCATTTTTGTCTTTATTTCACAAATTAAAGTTGAAGGAGGGAGAATCCAATAGGCATAATTTAGAATACTGTTACTCAAAGTGTGGTTCCCAGGGGTGCCTGGGTGGCTCAGTTGATTAAGCATCCGACTCTTGATTTTGGCTCAGGTCATGATCAGAGTCCTGAGATGGAGCCCCGCATCGGGGTCCCCTCCTTTCTCTTTGGTATCTGCCTTCCTATAGAGAATGAATGTATTTTGATGTTCTTTTTACCATGCCCTACCTTACAGGAAGGGCCTGGGGTTGTACACTTGAGCCAGGGTGCTTAGGTCTGTCTAATTCAGGGATGAAATACCAGAAAACCATGCTGCTCACTTAAGCAGTTTTGAATCAGCTTTCTATATAGTATAAGTAATAGAACTGACATTTTGATTTTCATTGATTTTACTTATGAGTCTATCTCTCAAGCAGGAAAGAATAGTGTCAAATATGGCACCGCTTTGAACCTTAAGAAGTATTCCCTTTGAGGTTTTCTTTTAAATACATGAGCCATTAGAGAGTTAATTGTCTTGTTTGGTTTACTCCCTCATACATAGGAATATTTATCATTTTTGCAGATACTTCATTATATAAGGATTTAAATGTTTCAAATGGATTACCTCGGCCTCATGAATTACTTAGATGGTAGTTTGATATAATAATTCGAATTGGAAATTCCCCTTTAAGGGCCTTTTGCTCTATTGGCTTGAGTCCATTTTAGAAGAAACACTGTTGCATCACTGTTGTCACAAAAATTGAGCTCCAGATTTATTTGTCATGATAGACATGCTTTTGGAAAGGTTTTATAAAAGTAATGATTATGTTCCTTTACCATTGATTCTCTTCTTATGAATATGAAGAAATGTAATTGTTGTGGAAAAAGTACATCTCTCTAGGACCTCAGATGCCTTTTCCATGTAATCTGTGTGTACAACAAAATAACAACGCCGTGTATTATTAGCCTAGTGCTTACTCAAAAATAGGATAATTAACTGCTGAGTCTTCTCTGCTCTGCCTCTCTTTTTCTTGGAGATTTTCCAACCAATAAATCACTAACCTAACACCGCTGAATTTATAAGATGAAAGCCCAAAATGGTATAGTTAAAAGAATGAAAATTCTAAAATAATTTTCCTAAATAGTGTGTGTACATTATCTTTGAACTCAAGGGGCAGGAGTTCTTTTGCCAAGCGTTTGGGGCTGAGAGGGAGCTACAAACAAGAACATACACTCTGTGCTCTTTTTTACTGACACTTATTTTTCTCATGCATTTTCATCAATTTATATTTGCTTTTCTTAACTGTCATTATTTATCCTGTAATATATGCATTGTGAGTACTTTTCTCTTACGGCTAATTGTAAACATCCATCTCTTCGAATATGTACTCAGAAAGTGAAGTCCAAAATAGCGTTGTTATTTTCTATACAGCAGTTTAATCATTACGATCTCATGTGATTTCATCTCCACTGAGATGTGCTTCCTGAGAAAATGTAGAGTTGCGGCATGTTTGTTAAAATTCAAGTTGAATAAATTACCGTAATATTCAGAACATAGGCAAGGGTAAAACAATATATTCAGAAATCTTGCCTCGCATGCATAATATACCACACTGTTCCCATTCGAAAACATACTGTGTTACTGTGATGGTTATATGTCATCATAAAGTACAGGTCAGTCTTGCCTAGGTAACAGTCAACTTTCGGAACAGACAGCTTTTCTTAACAGTCATAAATTCAGTGCCATCACTGATTTACAGAATGGACCATTCAAGCAGCATGGAGCAATTAAGTTTACTTATCCCAAACTAACCATAGATGGCACAGAATTAAGTAAAATAATTAGCCTCTTTTACTATGAAAGGAAAGCCTGATAAAAGAAGATACATAAAGGTATATTATCAAACCAATCAAGGAGTCAAAAATGCCACAGTGATTTAAATTCTACATTTTTCAAAGGAAACTGGAGTCGCACATTTCTGAATGTTAATCTCATAAATCTTTGTTTAACATTTTGTGCCAAGACTTAGAGACACTCATTGTTATCTACATTTTCAGCTCTATCCATTTGCAGCAAAACGTGTTCCCAGAAAGCTTAGAAAGCAATTTCATTTATACTGAAGTAGTATAAAATTTTCACTTTGGATCTCTGTAGGGAAGCATTGGGTTATTGAAGGTTTTCTTTTGAGAAACAATTACTCCATCCATTTACTGAATATTGTTTATTTTTATGTTCTGTGAAATGCCCTGTGGGCTTCTTAGATCTTACTGGAAGAACCAATTTAGGAAGAAAATACCCAATTAGCTCAAAATTTTACAATGTACAGAGTTTGCATTCTTTGAGAGTCAATATGTTTGTTTTGGAGTCTGTGTGATTCCTAAGTTGTTAGCCTTGCTTTTGAAACTATGCCTCATCTTGGCATAGTCATGAAGATAGGTTTGCTCATTTAAGCTATTAAACCTCATGCACCAAAGGTTTTGTAGTTCTTCCAATATCCCTAATAGTTCTATATTTGTAGTGGAAGGTTCACTGTTAAACTAATTCATAGCATGTGAAGATATCTAAAATTGCCTATCTCTGTTCTGTGATATCCAAATCAGAAGGTCTGAGCTTCGAGTGAATATTTGTTCGGTCAACCAGAGACATTTTTACTTTGGTTGCTAATCTTGGAAGGGGTCAGTTGCTCAGCTTCCTGGAGCTTCTAATTCTACCTCCAGCCTCTATCTCAAAGCAGATGAGGTTACCTCACTTCAAATATCTTTAAGACCTTCTGATAAGCATCTCCTACCTTGCTTGCTTTACATATTAAGATCTCCAGCAAAGTTGCATTTTTTTTTCTTTGACTAGTAAAGGTAGGTAAAATTTATTGAGCAAGGCTACGGGTCAAATCCTATCCTCTTTGAGGGTCGTGGCCCTAAATTTTTACAGATAGGATTAGCAAACAAAATGGGTCAGGAACATCGCCCTTCTTTGTACTCATTCAGAGACTTTTCTCTCTCTCTCTCTCTCCCTCTCTTTTTTAAATTTAATTTTATTTATTTATTTGAGTGAGAGAGAGAGCAGGGGCAGAGGGAAAGGGAGAAGCAGACTCCCCTGCTGAGCAGGGAGCCCGATGCGGGGCTCGATCCCAGGATCTAGAGATCATCACTGGAGCCGAAGGCAGGCGCTTCACCGACTGAGCCACCCAGGCACCCCAGAGACTTCTCTCGATAACTTTTCTCACACTCTCTTTGTCTCCTTTCCTCCTTCCTTTTCTCCCCATCTTTATCTTCAGTCTCTCCCACTTTCTTAACTTCTTTCTTCGTAGTAAAAGTACATTTGTAGTCCTCCTATCCCAGGAATTTCTAAATTCTCTTCATCCTTCCTTCTGTTGTATCAGCTTTCTTTTTTTCACATATATATTTACACAATTGACCCTTGAACAACATGGGGGTTAAGGGTGCCAACCCCATGCAAAGTGGAAAATTCAGTGTAACTTTTGATTCCCCAAAAATTTAACTAAGAGCCTACTATTGATTGGAAGCCTTACCAATAGCTTAATCAATTAACACACGTTTTGTATGTGATATGTATTATATACTATATTATTATAATAAAGTAAGCTAGAGAAAAGAAAGTATTATTAAGAAAATCATAAGAAAGACAAAATACATTTTCAATACTGTATTTAAAAAATCTGTGAATAAGTGGACCCATGCAGTTCAAACACGGGTTTCACAGGTCAACCATACACATATACATGTGCATAAACATAAATACACATATATATGTGTATATGTATATACATGTGTATGTGTATAATAGTCTGCACACTTTCTGAATTTATTTTCTTGTAATTTCTAAAATCCTCAGTGCCTTGCAACCTGCCTTCACTAATCCCAGTTCTTCTGTAGTGACTCTCTAGAGGCATACAATCATTTGTTCATTCAACAAGTATCAATTTACTCTATGTCAGGAATGGTTCAAGGCTCTAGGAATTTAGTGGTGAGTAAATCAGACACTATCTAGACACTCTCCCTACTTCCAGAGAGCTTACAGTCTCTGAACTTAATAGAGGAGAAAATTAGTCAAATAAGCACAAAATGTGGAATTGGCCAGTTGTCAAATGCTATAAAGCAGGCACAGACGATGTATCATCACTTACAGGAACATCTCATTTGACCCATGGTTCAGGGAAGTGGCCAAAATCTGAAGGTTCAGTACCCATTAACCAGACATAGGGGACAGTGTTCACAAAGGCTCCAAGACAAGAGGAAGCATAAAAGCATTTAAAAGAAAGTATGTGTGACTGGGAAAAAGCAAACAAGGGGTAGAATTCATGGGGTTTCACGAAATTAGAGAGAGGTAGGGTCCCAATGAGAAAATACGGCTCAGGCTTAGGATATAATAATTTTTCTCCTATAGGCAATGTGATGCCAGAGAAGCGGTCTAAGCCAGGATTGGGGGTTATGGCGAATTACATGATCAGACTTACATTTCTTTCAGGTTACTCCTCGTGTTTCTCAAACTAGTCTCCATATGCGAGGTGTTTGGTTTGCTTGTGTCCCTCTGCTGGGTCTCTTCTTTCCGTTATCATTGCACACTATTTAAGAAAACCTTTGTTTTCTGAGAAGCTAAGGTACAGAGATTTTCTTCAATGATCTCTTTGAGAAGTGATCAGCAGACATTTCATACCCATCAAAGTGGTCAGGGTTCCATGAGGGAAATCAGATATAACACCTTTTTCACAGCTACCTAGGAAAGTTCTTGGCATTTGTAACTCTTGTACTTTACTCCTCAAATTAAAATACAATGTTCTGTGTTCCCTGATTAGCTTTCTAGGCCATTGTTCTCAAACCCTTTTGTTTCAAACATACCTTGACATATTAAAAAAAAAAATCACATGAGCAACAAATATTCATGGATACTCTACCCAGGATGATGAGCAGGTCTCTGTGTGCTGGCTCTAATTCCACCACTTTCTCACTCAAGAAAATGAAAGTAGGATTTGAGTGAAAGTGAATTACAGGTCATCAAAGGAATATATATATATATGTAATATAAAATACATTAAAAATTAACAAGTCAGGAGACAACAAATGTTGGCAAAGATGCGGAGAAAGGGGAACCCTCTTACACTTTTGGTAGGAATGCAAGCTGGTGTAGCCACTCTGGAAAACAGTATGGAGGTTCCTCAAGATGTCAAAAATAGAGCTACCCTATGACCCAGCAATTGCACTACTAGGTATTTACCCTAAAGATACAGAAGTAGTGAAAAGAAGGGGCACATGCACCCCAATGTTCATAGCAGCAATGTCCACAATAGCCAAACTGTGGAAGGAGCGAGATGCCCTTCAACAGATGAATGTATAAAGAAGATGTGGTACATATACACAATGGAATATTACTCAGCCATCAGAAAGGATGAATACTCACCATTTGCATCGACATGGTTGGAACTGGAGGGGATTATGTTAAGTGAAGTAAGTCAAACAGAGGAAGACAATTATACGGTTTCACTCATATGTGGAACATAAGCAATAGCACAGAGGACCATAGGGGAAGGAGAGAAATCCAAAGGGGGAGAAATCAGAGAGGGAGATGAACCATGAAAGACTATGGACCCCGAGATACAATCTGGGAGTGTCAGAGGGGAGGAGGATGGGGGAAGGGGGTAACAGGGTGATGGGTATTGAGGAGGGTACATGCTGTGATGAGCACTGGGTATTATACTTAACTAATGAATCATTGAACACTACATCAAAAACTAATGATGTACTATACAGTGGCTACCTGAACATAATAAAAAATACATTAAAAATACATATGTGTAATATAAAATATGTATCTTGTATATTTTGATACATAAACTCAGACTAATCACACTTTTGACACTCACCTCCAAATCTTGCATCAAGCAGGATAATAATTATAAACTGAGTTGAGATCGTCCACTATAGTCTGATGCCCTTAGCATCCTTCCTGTCTATTGTAGAGCCTAAAAGTTAGAAACACTTACTGATCATGGTTTACATATATCATGTCATGCTGACACTGGGGTTGGAAATCTTTTTAAAGAAGTTGACCTTGTCTTTAGATAGATATGACATTCACATACCAAAGATATGAATCATACAAGATAAAAAGCATCCTAAGTGTTAAATGTATGGTATGAGTAGTAAAGATTTTAGGAATTCAAGGAAAGGGGAAATAATTATGGGTAGACAAGATGGGCAATTAAGATTCATGGATCTGATTAATGACAGGTAAACCCTTTCTCATTCTTCTTTCTCATTTCAAATGATACCTCTTCTAAGAGGCATTTCTGAGGCACCCTATCATGGAAACACTCTTATAGCTATTACTCTTTGTCGTATCACCCTGTTCGTCTCCTTCAGAATACTTCTCCAATATCTGAGCATGGTTATTTATTGTCTGTGTTGCTCAGTAGACTGTTAACTTCCAGGAAGGTGGAGACTTTCTATCTTGTTCACACTATAATCCCAGAGAGTCTCATAATGCCTAGCACATGTAAGAGACTCATTTGTATTTCCTTAATTAATTAGTTAGGTACAAAAGCTTTAAGTACTTTAAGCATATGCTCAGAAAATCTAATGTAAGGTTCATTTGTACTGCCCAAATTCCTTGCAATAGCTCACAGGTGACCATGAACGTATTATTTTGCAAAATTTGAATTTATATTGGGTCAAACGTGACTCTCCCAAGTTCATTATGAAAGGAAAGAGAGTTTCTCAATTCTCATATGTTGTTTCAAAGTTAAGGGAATTCATGTCATGTCTATTTTCTATTTTCTCCAAATGGATAAGGCTAGCCCATCATGAACAATCTACCTCACCATATATTTTTAGAAGACATTTCACATTTATTTGATAAAGTCGTCCCTGAAAGTAGGTGTAATGTTAAATAATGCTGTTAAGTAATGCTGCATAAAAATGTCAAGAAAAGTTCAAATTGGTAGAGCATCTTTTCTTACTCTGTGTGTGTGTGTGTGTGTGTGTGTGTGTGTGTGTGTAAATTTTCTTTTAGTGTTCTTTATTCCCAAGAAGGCTACCGACTGGTTTATCTAGCCATAGAAATCCTAGCTCAAGACAATACTTTTATTTAAAAATTGCTATTTATTTGGGAAAAATGACTATTATACACTTATTTGTCTAATTTTATTTCTCTTTAGAATTTCTTTTTTAAAAGATGGAGGACTTAAAATAGCCAATGTGACTAAAGCTGATGTTGGAACTTACACCTGCACAGCAGAAAACCAGTTTGGAAAAGCAAATGGCACAACACACTTGGTTGTTACAGGTAGGTATATATAAAGATTGCCTTATGTAGAGATGAACTGTATGGTATGTTATTAAGATCAAAGAAAAAAACAGACTTTTTACAATATGCAGTGCACTGTGAAGGTAGAACCTGTTTGCACTGTTATTTTTAACAGGTAGAAGTCAAGAGAACAGTTCTTAATCTTTCTTCACACACCACAGTGTGCACCAAGGAACACAATAGTTACGTGCTGGTATAATGGGCAGAAGAATTACAAATACATATGCTGATGATAATTTTTATGCTATTCCATTTTGTCAGATCTTTTGAATGCACTCTTTCACATTATCATTGATATTTTCTGGAGATGTTTAAGCCCATGGAATAATCTTTGCCATCAGTGAGAGTTGTGGATATATGTTGTTTATTTATTCATTCAAGAAAAAAATGAATACCTACTACGTATCAGGTTCTTGGCCTATGTTGGCAAACAAAGTGACAAAGATGCTGCCCTCATGAATCTTACCTTCTACCAGAGGTAGAAAGAAAACATGCAGTAGGAATAAAAGATAGGAAATTATTAGAAGGAAAAAATTGCAAACAATTGAGAAAATACAGAGTAGTGTATGGTAGAGGTAGGCTGGAGCAGAAGCACTGTGAATGAAGTAGGCCCGGTGAGAAAGGGAGGTTTAAACAAATATTTCATGGAGAGGGTGGAGTTAACTAATAGATTCCTTGGGGATAATCATGGAGGAGCTTTGTAGACCTCGTTTGGACTTTAGCTTTTAGTTGGAGTGAGAAGTGGAGGCTGGTGCAAATCAATAGAGGAGTGGCATGATGTGAAATGCATTTTTAAAGGTTTAGTCTAGCTGCTCTAATGACAACAGACTGTGCAGAATCAAGAGTAGAAGTGGGAGAGATCTCAGAAGACCACGGCTACAAACCAGGCTGGAGATGATAATACCCAAGTGAATTGATGGGAAAGGATCAGATTCTGTAAATACTCTGCTTGTAGACTCAACAGGAGTTGCTGATGAGTTGGATGTGAGGCCCAAGAGAAAGGAGACAAGGACAGTTGCAGGGCATTTGGCAAATAATAGAAAGAATGACAGTCAAAACAACTGAGATGGCAAGGTTGCAAAGTTTGGGAAAAGGTAGACCAGGAGTTCAGTTTGGATGTGTTAAGTATGAAATGTTCATTAGGCTCTATTTGTGTAAAGCAGACCACAGTATTCTGGCACTAGCAACAAACCCAACCTTTCAGTGGGTTAAAATAGCAAATACTTACTTTTTGCTTATACAGCAAGTCCGTGGTAGGTCAGCCATACTGTCTTCATTCAGGAATAAAGGGTCCCAGTGCCTCCACCATCTGGCATATTGCCTGTCACAGTGGAAGAAGAAAGACTACACATCAGTTAGTCTCTTAGTTCTTCCAGGCTTCTGCCTGTCTGTGCCACACATAACTCCATCTTACATTTCTTTGGCCAAGCATTAACATTTGGTTATGCCTGAATTCAAAGGTGCTGATAATTTAATCCTACTGTATGTGTTTAAGGAAATTATGATGAACAATAATATCTATCATAACACCCAAGTAGGTGTCCCGGAGAGGTGGTTGGATATATGAATCTGGGTTTGGGGAGAGAGATGAAGAATAGAGATACACATTTGGGAGTTGTTAGCATATGGATATATACTTGAAAAGAAAAGACTAGCTAAAGTCACCCACAGAGTGAGTGAAGACAGAGAATAAGAAAAACCAAGGACTGCGCTTGAAGCAGTCTAACATTATGAGATTTAGGAAGAGACGAGGAAACAGATAAGGAGTAACAGGCATGGATGGTTCTAGAAAACAGAGAGAATTTGGTGTCCCAGAAACTAAGCAAAGAAAGTGAACTGACAGGAAGACAATGATCAAGGGTAGCAAATGCTGCTGAGAGGTCAATTAAGTAAGGTGAGATTGGAAAATGTGCCATTGGTTTGCAGCAGGGTGATTACTGGGAACCTTGACAAAAGCAAATGGGTTGGAGGGAGCCAGAGGCTAACTGGAGTGGATTAAAGAGGGAATTTACTAGAGGAATTGTAGACAACATACATAAATGATTCTTTTGAAGACTTTTGCTGCAACATGGAGTCAACAAATGAGGAGCAACAATAGAAAAGTGGGGTCATAAGAAGTTTAATTCACGGGAGGACGGTTATGATGATCGGGAGAAGGAAGTGTACATGGGGACATTGGGGGTAAAACACATTAACATTTTAACTTAGTATCCGTCTTATAGTACCTGTTCTAAATGTCTTTTGTGTGGTCTTTCGAGTGTTTGGGTCTATTTAAATTTTGGTAGCAATGCATTTTTGAGTCATTCAAAGTCAGTGAGAATCCAGTGGTTTCTATTTCTACCCCTGTATTTCACAAATCAATAAAAATAAGTTCAAATTGATTTTGTAGTAGCATTATAACTCTTATCTATAGGTGAATTTAATTTTTAACTGATAAATTCTATAAATTCAGATATCCTAATTCTTTTAACAGGAATTTGTGGATCCAGTGAAATACATTATCTATATTCATCTTGAAGACTTTTAATCATGTACCCTAAATGTTAGATTAACCATCAGCTTGTGAAAATGCTTTCATCAAAATAAAAATGCTACTAACATTTTACTTAAACCTTTCTTGTTTCCTTAATAGAACCAACACGAATCACTTTGGCACCATCCAACATGGATGTCTCGGTTGGTGAAAGTGTCATTTTGCCCTGCCAAGTGCAGCATGACCCCCTATTAGACATCATGTTCACCTGGTATTTCAATGGGGCCCTCACCGATTTTAAGAAAGATGGATCTCACTTTGAGAAAGTCGGTGGGGTAAGTTGTGCCACTTTCCTCCTGCTATTTATATCACCTGTGGCTCTAACACATTGTCCCTAAAAAAACATCTGGCCCATATATGATGCTCAAGAAATGTTGTTCTGTGAGTAAATCTGCATTCCCAATTCTGTTGTGATCAAATTTTATTACTGCCATTACCACAAAATGAACACAGTTACTTCAACCTATAAATTATAATTTTAATTAAAATTGATGTTTGTTTTATTTATCTTAAATAGATGATTATACATAAGACCATGATAATTTTGTCATTAGTACCCTATGGGAGGGAAAGTTTTCTTATACAGGTGTCAGGTTTCAACATAACATATTTATTATGAAATTAAAACAAGTCACATTTGCTAAATGCCTCCTTTATGTCAAGCCAAGAGCTTTATCCGCATTAATCCTCAATGTCGCTCTGGGCATTAGCAGTGAGAATTTTCATTTTACAAATACATAGACTAAGGATTTGAAAAATTTACTGACTTGCCCAGGGTCACTGAGCTAGTTAGTGTGGACCTAGATTCAAGCCTAAATCTTTATGTGCTCAAAACACAAATGTTTTCTTATGTCCCATTCTGTCTCCTCATTTGTGATAGTTCTATGTGAGGAAGAATTACAGATTTCAAGGAAGAACCAACACTTTGAGGAGAACCATTAAGAAGTGACTCAATGTTGATGAGCCACACAAACTAAGAGCAGACCCTACAGCTGGTCACATAACTATGAATCCAGAATCACAAGGCCAGTTGTCCTTGGAGGCCTGTTCGCATTGACTTAGGAATAGCTTCATTCTGTTTAGCTAAGATGTCAGTGGTGTATAGTAGAGTTCAAGGTTTTTCCTTTGGATGAAAAAAAAAAATAAAAATAAAAACAAAAGATGGCCTGATGGACAACTCAGTTTTATTCATTTGACAAAGATTTCATATTAAATGTAAGGTATACACCCAGGTATATTAACCTACTAGGATCAGGTGCAACTTAATAGGATAATGTTATGATTTCAGTTGTGTGCCCCCCCCCCCCCCCCGCCAAAAAAAGATTTGTTCAAGTCCTAAAGCCTAGTTGTGAAATAATAGAATATGTTGATTTCTGCCCCTGGGTCCTGCCACAGAGCTCCTAAAACCGTTGGAATTTCCTGGGTGATAGTAATGCTTTTCGTCTAATGAGGTGTCTCTCTGTGGGCTTCGGAATAGCTTGAGGATGAAGACTGGTCACCAGAAAAACCATGATTAGAAGCTTGGAAATTTTAGCTCTTATCACTCATTCTCTGAGAAGGGGAGAGGAGCTAGAGATTGAATTCATAATTGATCAGGCCTATGTGATGAAGCTTCCATAAAAATCCCAAAAGTTTGGGGTTTTATAAGTTGGTGAACACAACTATATGCTGGGAGGGTGGCACACCTCACCCTCTGTACCTCTTCATCTGGCCATTCATCTGCATCCTTTCTTCTGGTGTATGTAAATAAATGTTTCCCTGAGTTCTGTGAGCCGTACTAGCAAATGATTGAACCCAAGCAGAGGGTCATGGGAACCCCAGTTTACAGCCAGTTGATCAAAGGTTCAGGTGACAGTCTGAGCCTTGTGATTGGTATCTAAAGTGGGGGCAGTCCTCTGGGACCAAGCTCTTAACTCATGGTATCTGATGCTGATTCCAGGCAGATAGTGTCAGTACTGAATTATAGGGCATCCGACTTGTGTCAGAGGATCCTTGATGTGGAGAACACACACACATCTGGTATCAGAAGTGTTGCAGTGTGTTCTGAGTATAAGTGTGCTCACTGGCAGTAAAGGAGATGCAGAAATTTTTTTAGTTACCTCAATACCTCAGAGAGTGACCTTATTTGAAATTAGGGTTGTTGCAGATACACTTAGTTAAGTTACAGTGACATCATAATGGAGTGGAATGGGGCCTAATCCAATATGACTGATGTTCTTATAAAAAGAGAGAGATTTGTTGAAGGGGATAAAGGAAAGTACAGTGTCATTGCCATTTCTGTTTTCTTTCGTCTGGCTTATCCATTGTAGAAGTTCTAGTTTCTCTAATTATTCTGACTGATTCGACGCTTTCGAGAACTTCACCAATTGCTACAACCTATTAGCATTTCTTTCACTATTACTTTAAATGTCCTTTAAAAAAGTCACAGATTTCGGGCGCCTGGGTGGCTCAGTTGGTTGAGCGACTGCCTTCGGCTCAGGTCATGATCCTGGAGTCCCGGGATCGAGTCCCGCATCGGGCTCCCTGCTCGGCGGGGAGTCTGCTTCTCCCTCTGACCCTCTTCCCTCTCGTGCTCTCTGTCTCTCATTCTCTCTCTCAAATAAATAAATAAAACTTAAAAAAAAAAAAAAAAGTCACAGATTTCTATCACAATAGGAAAAGGCATACACTAGTATTCTCAGCCAACTATACTCCATATGTAGGGTTTGTCATTTGCCTTTCTTTGGAGGGAAGGCAAAAGAAAAGACAAAAAACTAGAATGTTCCCTTCATAAAGTCCTCTTGTCCAGTCTGGAAACGGCTTCTCCTCTACCTCAGCTCTTGTCATAACCTTAATTCTTAGATAAAGAATCTTATGTGAAACATTAGTTACCTTTGCTGTCTAATGTAGATAATTGTGTTTGTGATTTATCTGCTGGATATTAAATTATTGATGGTGTTTTATCCAATACAGTGTCCTCCATCTTAACCTAATGCTACAGACATACATAATGAGAGACTAGAAACCCAAAGTAGTTTGATTTTAATATTCATCAAGCATTCTTTTTATTTAAAGTTTGTTTATTTATGCCATCTCTACTCCCAACATGGGGCTCAAACTCACAACTCCAAGATGAAGAGTTGCATGCTCTTCCAGCTCAGCCAGCCAGGCGCTGCTCATTAAACATTCTTAGAAGAAGTGCTCACTTTAGTCTGAGCTAGATTACTGCTTTCTGTAAGAGGAGCTTGGAGTTAGGAATGTTTGAGGTTTTAATGTAATTTACCTGCCCCTGCCTTGCCTAGAGGTCCTATATAAAGTCATCTTTTCACCAGAGTCAGGTATCTGAAACATGACTTTTCATAAATTAATTGTATCACCTGCCAATTCTGTTCTTTTTCTAGCATGCTAGTTCATGGCCTGTGAATTTTTTTTACTGACTTGTGCCATTAGTAACTTAATATTCTCTCATCAGTATAAAACGGGAAGCCATACATGATGACATTAACCTTAAACATGGGCAATTAAGTAAATTGGTTTTCCGTTGCATGAGGAGGGAATCACGTAACAAGTCTTGTCCTCTGATTATATATTCATTGCAGCATTCACATTAATACCTAGAAAAGTCTGCTTCTCTTTTATCCAGTATGTTCCTAGGTATATCCCCTAGTTTCAAAAGCAGCAAATTGTGACTTGGAAAGTTGCCAAGAAAGGTGGCTAGTGAGAACTCTGTTTTTAAGGGGGGAGGGGTAATTTATAATTGGGAAATCTAGCTCAGAGATTTTAACTGATTCAACCAGTTGTCATTGGGACTATACAAGAGGGTATATTGGACCATACATTGAGTATTCAATACTTAATTCATTTATTGTAAAAAAAAAAAAAAAACCCTTTTGGGAAAAATCCACAAGTTCAAAAAGCTCTTGTAGTTTAGATCAGATCTGTTGTGTATCTTTGAACATCATGTCAGTCACAGGTTTCTGCACGGTTATACATTCAGAAAAGCTAAGTAAACCAAGTGACTAAAGCAAATTGGCCTATCACAGGGGAGAGGTATGGGTCCAGAGACAAACTTCAGCCTGCACCCATGGGACGAATCAAAGTTGTATAAATAAATCAGCAGTAAAAGAATTCCAGTTAAGTCCAGTGTTTGCCACACAAATCTCAGTTGCAGGCATGTTGTGGCGTAACTGGAAAAACAGAGATTTGTGTTCAGATATGTATGAGCTCTAGGTTCTGTTGGTACTGGATGATGCCATGGGTGAGTCACTTAACTTTTCTTCCCTCATTTTCTGGTCTCTTTTCACATCAGTTTTTAGTATTTGCTGTGTTCCCTCCCACCATGGAAGTTTGCACACATTGGTCTCTTCTGGAACACTTTTATCTCTCCATTTCACTATGTCTACATATCTTTATATATATATACATATATATATAAAAAGATATGTAGTTATATATATAAAGCTATATATATAAAGCTATATATATATATATATAGCTTGATTCCCAGCTCTCAGTGGTAGAAAAGAATATCTTTAAAAGTAATCCTTTGTGTGTAATAACACAATTGCGGTCACTTTAACTTGATTTGTTTCATAGAATTACCAGGGTCTGAGGACTAAAAGTTTGAAAAATATATATGTATATAGTAATGTATGTAAGTAAGAATGTATATATTCATATGTATACACTTTTGTTTCATATAAATGCAGTTTTAAGAAGAGACATAGGCTTGGGGTGCCTGAGTAACTCAGTTGGTTAAGCGTCGACTCTTCATTTCAGCTCAGGTCATGATCTCTCAGGGTTGTGAGATTGAGCTCCATGTCAGTCTCTGTGCTGGGCGTGGAGCCTGCTTAAGATTCTCTCTCTCCCGATCCCTCTGCCTCTCTCTCCAACTCAAAAAAAAAGAAGAAGAAGAGACATAGTCTCAGCAATATGTATACAGTAGCATTCTCTTATACTCATATTTAACCAACAGAATTCCACTACATGTACCCAGTCAAAATATAAAAAAATAATAGAGGGAAAGGAGAGAGATTCCATCATTCATCCCGGTAAAACATCTTTCTCTATTTTTAAATATACCTTAGCTTCCACTAACAGGATGAAAGAGATAATAGCCCACAGTTCAAGAGAAACAGAAGAACATCACGAGCTAGGACCTAAGTATCAGGGGCCTAGCAATTTAAATATAATTTTTAGAACATTCAAGGACAATTTTGACTTGCCTAATAAGCTACCTTTGGGACTGAGATATATTATATGATGGGGGATCACTATAAATAGAAACCTTCAAACCAAAACATACCAAGAGTTCAGTGTATATTGTAATGGGTGTTTAAATGGATACGCTTTGATAAACTTGATGGGGTGTAGGTGCTTTAGAAATGAAGAATGTATAGAGCCAAGCTGTACAGCTTTACAAACATTTTGTGGAATTGCATCTATGATGAATTAGAATGTGTGTGGATAAAAGTCACTGGAAGCAATAAGAGGTTTAGTGGTGACTGGTTTAGCAGTGACTGCCATCCATTTGAGTGGCTGACTTCAGGGTGATTTATCTCCCGCGGCCCAGGCTCACTCTTGTTATGGCAGCTCCTCATGAGCCTCGGGATTTGATGCATTTCCCAGCTCTCAGTGGTAGAAAAGAATATCTTTAAAAGTAATCCTTTGTGTGTAATAACACAATTGTGGTCACTTTAACTTGATTTGTTTCATAGAATTATCAGGGTCTGAGGACTAAAAGTTTGAAAATAACAGTTTTTTTATAATACAACACTGTTTGAAAAAGGTTTTATGTGCTTTTTATTGATTTTTTTTGGGGGGGGGGCGGGGGGAATAGGCAGAGAGATAGGGAGAGAGAGAAAATCTCAAGCAGGTGCCACACCCAGCGTGGAGCCCAGTGTGGGGCTGTATCCCACAACCCGGAGATCATGACCTGAGCCGAAATCAAGAGTCTGACACCCAAACTGAGTGAGCCACCCAGGTGCCCCTATATGTGCATTTTAAATACAGATCTGAGGCAAAACACTCTTCCAAACACTAGTTGTGGTGATACCTGAGTTTTTAAGCATCTCCTACTTGGAGGGTCTTATAAATTTTCTATGTTTTCCAAATTCAAAGCATCACCTGACTTGGAATAACATTAGGATATACTCAAGAAGGAGTCGATAAAAGTGGTGATTAAACCAGAGAAATTACTCTTCATCTTGAACACTTCCCTGAAGTCCAGCTCTTCCCAAAAAGCTGCTTAGGGATGAAAAAACAAGGGTTCTGCAATGCTTACAGAAAATGGGAAATGTACAAAACTGTTGAAGTTGAGTTTATTTCCCTAATTCATCATTTGCTCAACCAGGCATATAGAGGTTCTGATTCTACTTACAGTGTGATTGGCATCCCAGGACTATATTCATCAAGTAAAATGTTTATTAAGATGAATGGTCCAAATCTACCCCTAGTGGAAACATGGTAAGATTTAAATTTATAAGAAGTCAAACCAAGTAACACGTAACTTGAACTAAAACCCATAAAAATATCAGTTACAACAAAAACCAAGGCTATAAATAAAAGGATGTAAGTGAAAAAATACACAAATATTTATCAGTCAGATGCAACAAAAAAGAGAGAATAACAAGTGTTATTTGTAAAAAGATCATAATAATTCAAGGCAAATCTCAAGAGTAGAAAGGATAAATACATTTTGAAAAAGTTTGCTCTGTCAGGAAGGTATAATAATCATAAGCTGTAATACTCCAAATAATATACCATTAAAATATATCAAGTCAAAAGCAAGGAGAAAAATGAGAAACAAAATTGATATATAGTCTCTGAGAGCTCTTCTTTTAACTGCCAACAGATCATTTTGCCAAAATTAGTAAAAGACAGTTTTGATACTCTGTTATAATGGAAGAAACAGATACACATAAAAATTTTTCTACACAAATAGAAAATACGCATTCCTTTTCATTCTTTTCACACCCTAATAAAACTTAGAAATGAAAAATAGCAAAACTATTATATACAAAGGAGATGGAAGAACAAACCGGGTGGGTGAAATGTCAAAAAGTAATGGATAATCTCTAGAATGTACCAGTGAAGAATAAAGATAAAACTAAAATCAGAAGTGAGAAAGAGAATATAATAGATAATAAAGAAATATTTAAAAACAAAGTATTCCATGTTGGACTCATATGTATTTAATGGAATCCAGTTAAGTGGAACATTTCTGGTAAAATAGAAATAATCAAAATTAATAAGAATTAGAAAGCCTAAATAGATCCATTAAGTATGAAAACATGTAAATCAATAACCACCAATCGCCCCCCCACACACAAAAAAAGGATTTTAGGGCCAGATAATTTAACTGTTTTTTTCAAGTTTTCAGGAACTAGATAAATATTTTGTTATATAAACTATTTGACAACATAAAAAGTTTAAAAATCTTTTCAGTTTATTTTGTGAGGCTTACATAATCCTAAGAACAAAACCTAGCAAGATAGCAAATAATTAGTACATAAATATTCATTTCATGAATATAGTCTGAAAACCTGAATGACATTTTGTCAAACAAGACTGAACATTAAATTAAAATTATTAATTAAATAAACTAAATAATGATAATGACCCTTTGTAAACTACGTGGGGATATTCTAGCCAATGTGCATGCATCATATCAATAGATCTAATAAAATAGACCACAGTATTCTCAATGGGTATTTAAAAGACATTCAATAAAATTAATGACCTATTATAGGAACAGAAAACTACTTCTTCCACGTCCCAAAAATGTCTTTAAAGGGAAATACTAAGAATACTTTTATTTATTTAATAAGAAAGGAAACACACAAATACCATTACTTTAAAACCATTTGGAAATGTTTGGACCAATACAATGAGGTATAAACAGAAATAAATGACTTAACTCTGAAAATAAGGAAACAAAGTTAGCATAATTTGAGGACAAAATGATATTTGGACTACTCAAAATCCAATAGTATCAACTCTAAATTTTTAAAAATTAATGAGCGTTCCATCAACTGCTTAGATACAAGAAAAATTTATAAAAAATAATAGCTTTTTAATATAACAATAGTAACTGATAAGAAAGTATAATGGGACAAAAAACTCCTTGAAAAGATAAAATACATGTTAATAATTTGTATTAGTATGCAAGACCTAAATAAAGAAAGCTATAATACTTTATTAATATGAATGAATAGGTGGATGGGTGGATGGAAGGAGGGAGGGAGGGAGGAAGGGAGGGACAGATGGATGGATAGAAAGACAGGGAAAGAATTATAAAATGTTGGTGCACCTGGGGGCGCCTGGGTGGCTCAGTCGTTAAGCGTCTGCCTTCGGCTCAGGTCATGGTCCCAGGGTCCTGGGATCGAGCCCCGCATCGGGCTCCCTGCTCAGCGGGAAGCCTGCTTCTCCCTCTCCCACTCCCCCTGTTTGTGTTCACTCTCTCGCTGTCTCTCTCTCTGTGTCAAATAAATAAATAAAATCTTTAAAAAAAATGTTGGTGCTCCTGGATGAAATAAAGCAGCTGTGTATTATGAGGCTTTTAATTTTTCTTAGATTTTTCCTTGGCTTTAAAAAAACTAACAATCTGATTCCAGTTTAAATAATTCTGATGGTGTTTAGAGTAAGAAATAGGTAAGAAAAAGAATAGGTAATATTTTGAAAGAATAGTGAAAACTTATCAGTAATTTCCACAAAGTTTTCTTTGGATATTTGCTCAGGCAAGGAATTGCTGAATCTGATTAGAATTATCTAGTTTCATCATTAAAAAATCTGAACTCAGAATTCCAACTTTTAAAACCTATTTCATTCTCTTATGAACTGTTGATCTTTATCTCTCTTTCCTCAGTTTTTCATCTGTAAAACTGAGGTGATAATAGTATCTTATTCAGATGTATAAATATATAAAGCACCTAGAACATGTTAGTTCTTGTTCTTGTTGTTATTACTATTACTACTACTAGCAGTAATGGTAGCTTTGTTTCTAAATTGTCCTTCAAGGAAGGTGCAGCCTACTGGATATTTACCCCAAAGATAAAAATGTAGGGATCTGAAGGGGTACATGCACCCTGATGTTTATAGCAGCAATGTCCACAATAGCCAAACTATGGAAAGAGCCAAGATGTCCATCAACAGATGAATGGATAAAGAAGATGTGGTATATATATACAGTGGAATATTATGCAGCCACCAAAAAGAATGAACTTTTGCATTTGCAATGACGTGGATGGAACTGGAGGGTGTTATGCTGAGTGAAATAAGTCAATCAGAGAAAGACATGTATCATATGATCTCACTGATACGAGGAATTCTTAATCTCAGGAAACAAACTGAGGGTTGCTGGAGTGGTGGGGGGTTGGGAGGGATGGGGTGGCTGGCTGATAAACATTGGGGAGGGTATGTGCTATGATGAGCGCTGTGAATTGTGTAAGATTATTGAATCACAGACCTATACCTCTGAAACAAAAAATACATTATGTGTTAAAAAAAAAAAAAA
>NW_027397077.1:29079924-29155924 GCF_003265705.2 Callorhinus ursinus | reverse complement strand
AGACGAACCATGAGAGACTATGGACTCTGAGAAACAAACTGAGGGTTCTAGAGGGGACGGGGGTGGGAGGATGGGTTAGCCTGGTGATGGGTATTAAAGAGGGCACGTACTGAATGGAGCACTGGGTGTTATACGCAAACAATGAATCATGGAACACTACATCAAAAACTAATGATGTAATGTATGGTGATTAACATAACATAATAAAAAAAATTAAAAGCTTAAAAAAAAAGGTGCAGCAATTTATGTTCCTGTCAGCAGAATGTTTTTTTCTCTTCATTTTTATAAAACATTTTTGCCAAACAGATGGTTGAAAAGTGATCTCATTATCACCAACTTCTCATTTCTCAGATCAATAATGAGATTGAGAAACTCTCCATTTGCTTATTACCATTTTAGATATTAAAGAAATACTTAAAATTATAACTGGCTCCCCCAAATCAAGACAGTTGGGGGCTTAATATTTACTTTTATGAAATGGAAGATTACTTCTGCAGGAAAAAGAAAAAATTACCTTTTTATTTCTAGCTAGAAAAATTGACAAAAGTCCACCTATCTGGATTATTATATAGAAGAATATTCAAAAACATTTTTTAAAGATTTTATTTACTTATTTCAGAGAGAGAGAGAGCAAGCATAAGCATGGGGAGGGGCAGAGAGAGAAGCAGACTTCCCAGTAAGCAGGGAGCCCTACACAGGGCTCAATTCCAGGACCCCAGGATCATGACTTGAGCCAAAGGCAGAGGCTTAACCAACTGAGCCACCCAGGTGCCCCCCCAAAACATTTTTTTAATCTGTCAATAGAGAATGACTTTCAAAAATTACAAAAACAAAACACAAACTGCTTCAAGACAACCATTAGCCAAAAAAGATGTATTTTATTTTGGTCAGAGACGAAGCAGTGAAATTGACATTTTCATGTATCAGATTTTCATCTCATCTATGTCATGTGTCCATTAGACAGTGTTTTCCTGAGGTCACAGCAGAAAATTCTTCACACAGACATAAACTCAGAGTATGTACTGGTCATTTCCTGTCTTACGGTATGACAGACTTCTTCCATAAATTGCAAATCTGTATCCTTTATTCATTTCTCCTGTTGGAATTCAGAACTTGGTTTTACGGATTTACAATACATCCTTATGTATTCAAGCTATTGATTATATCTTAGTTTAATTCACTGGGAATATCTTCTTTCAGTATGTCACTTTCCTACTAACTTTGTTTATTATCATTCATAAAAGTTTTCATGTTCACATAGTCAAAAAAACAATATTCTTCTTTTCCTAAGAGTTTTCGTAAATTTTCCTGGATTGAATGGGATATACAAGCTGTGGGAATTTGAGGAGGGATATGGAGAAAACTTTGAAATGACTGTTCTTTGGAGAGTGTGTTATAAAAAAATTGGGGGATGTGTCATGGGGAGTAAAACTTTGGGGGAGATGCAGATATTTAAAGAAAACTTTGGGAAGATTTTGCTGTGAATTTCACCTTGTTTCCCCACAACTTTCAATAAAATTGCATCACTCCACTTAGGAGATGACTTTTTTCCCTGGGGAAGGGGCATCAGTTGTTAGCTTAGTGCATAATGGGATTCCACTCTTGAATCCACCCCTACTGTTAGTAAGTCTTGAGTTGGGTAGTGTCAATCCTCCAATTTAATTCTCCTTCAATATTGAATTGGCTCTTCTGGGTCTTCTGCCTCTTCATGTAAACTTTAGATTCACTTTTTCAATATCCATACACTAATTTGCTGGGAATTTTTTTTATTGGGATTGCATTTATTCTATACATCAAGCAGGGAAAAACTGACATTCACAATATTGAATGTTCCTATCCATGAACATAGAATATCTATCCATTTATTTAGTTCTTTTTTGATATCTTTCATCAGAGTTTTATAGTTTTCTTCATATAGTTCTTATATGTATTTTGTTAGATTTATATCTTAATATTTCATTTTTTGAATGCTGTACAAATAGTAATGTGTTTTAATTTCAAATTAACTTGTTCATTACTGTTATATAGGGGAGAAGCTGACTTTTCTATATTAACCTTGTATCCTACAACATTGCTGTAATTGCTTCTTACTTCCAGGCATTTTGTTCTGTTGATTTCTTTCAGATTTTCTACATAGATAATAATATCATCTGAGAAAAAAGGTGGTTTTATCTCTTTCTTCCCAATGTGTATACCCTTTATTTCCTTTTTTTTTTTTTTTTTTTTGCTGTCTTATTGAATTACTAGGATTTCTAGTAGTGTTAAGAGTAGTGATGAAAAAGAACATCCTTGCCTTGTTCTTGATGTTAGCAGGAAATTTTTAAGTTTCTGACCATTAATTATGATGTTAATTGTAGGTATTTTGTAGATGTTTTCTATCAAGTTGAGGAATTTTCTCCATTCTTTGTTTGCTGAGAGTTCTCATCATGAATAGGCCTTTCTTTCTCTCTTTCTTTCTTTTCTTTCTTTCTTTCTTTCTTTCTTTCTTTCTTTCTTTCTTTCTTTTTCTTTCTTTCTTTCTTTCTTGTCAGATGCTTTTTCTGCATCTATTGATATGATCATGTGATTTTTTTTCTTTTTTTTTTTCCCTACTGTACCAAAACTGGTTTGTGTCACCAGTTGAATATGGCAAAAGTGATGTTATGGTCCTTCTTTTTCTCTTTTTAAGTTTTTATTTAAATTCCAGTTAGTTAACATACAGTGTAATATTAGTTTCAGGTGTACAATATAGTGATTCAACACTTCCATACATCAACCGGTTCTCATCACAAGTGCCCTCCTTAATCCCTATCACCTATCTAACCCATCCCTCCACCACCCTCCCTTCTGGTAACTATCAGTTTGTTCTCTAATAAAAAACTTGTGCACAGTGAAGGAAAAAAGTCAGCAAAGTTAAAAGGCAACTTATGGGATGGGAGAAGATATTTGCAAATGGCATATCCAATAAAAGCTTAGATTCCAAAATATATAAAGAACTTATAAAATTGAACACCCAAAAAGTGAATAACCCAATTAAAAATGGGTAGAAGACATGAACAGACATTTTCCAAAGATGATTCTTTATTAGATTCTTCATATAGTGGATTACATTAAATAAATGATTTTCAAATATTGAACCAGCCATACAAAACTGGGATAAACCCCACTTGGTTGTGTTGTATAAATTTTTATACATTATTGGAATTGATTTGCTAATACTTTGTTGTAGATTTTTATGTCTATGTTCAAGAGAGATATTAGTCTATAGTTTTCTTACAATGTCTTCATCTGATTTCAGTATTAATTAGGGTAATGCTGGCCTCATGAAATAAGTTGGGACATATTCCCTTAGCTTTTTCTCTTGTAAGAGATTATAGAGAATTGGTATAATTTCTTCCTTAAATGTATGGTAGAATTTGCCAGTGAACCCATCTGGGTCTTTTGCTTTCTATTTGGGAGAGTTATTAATTATTAATTAAATTTCTTTAATAGTATAGTTCTTATATGTGTTTTGGCAGAATATGACTTTCAGAGATTTGGCCCATTTCATCTAGGTAATCATATTGGTTGACACAGAATTATTCATGGTATCCCTTTGCTAGCCCTTTAATGTTGTAGAATCCATAGTGGTACCTCTTCTTTCATTTTGTAATTTGTGTTTTCTCTTTCTTTTCTTAATTAGCGTGACCAGAGGTTGATCGATTTTATTGATCTTTTCAAATCATCAGTTTCTGGTTTCATTGATTTTTCTCTATTGATTTCCTGTTTCAAATTTCATTGATTTCTAATCTTATTATCTCATTTCATCTGCTTACTTTTGATATGTCTCTCTTTTTTAAATAGTTCCGTAAGATGGAAACTTAGATTTTGATTTTATATCTTTCTTCCTTTCTAATACATGCATTTAATGCTGGAAATTTCCCCCTAAGCATTGCTGTCTCTATATCCCACAAATTTTGATAAATTATATTTTCATTTATATTTAGTTCAAAATATTTCTAAATTTCTCTTAAGATGTTTTCTTTGACCTATGTGTTATTTAGAAGTATGCTGTTTAATATCAAGTATTTGGGGATTTTCCAGCTATCTTCATCTATCTTTCTGTTACCAATTTCTAGTTTAATTCCATTGTGGTCTGAGAGAAGACATTGTAGGATATCTTTCCCTTCAGATTTGTTAAGGTGTATTTTATGGCCTATAGTGGGGTCTTTCTTGGTAAATGTTTTATGTGAGCTTGAATAGAATGTATAATCTGCTGTTGTTGAATGAAGGAGTCTATAGATATCAATTGTATCCAGTTGACTGATAGTGCTCTTCAGTTCAACTATGTTCTTACTGTATTTATACTTATTGGATCTGTCCATTTTGATAGATGGGTTTTAAGTTCTTCAGCTATAATAGCAGATTCATCTATTTCTCCTTAAAATTTTATCTGTTTTTTTCCTTTATGTATTTTGGTTCCTTGTTGTTAAGTATATATACATTAATAGTTGTTATGTCTTGGAATATTGGCCACTTTATCATTAGGTAATGCCTTTCTTTGTCTTTGGTAACTTTTCTTATTTTAAAGTCAACTCTGTTTGAAATTAATATAGCTGCTCCCAGGGTGCCTAGGCAGCTCAGTCAGTTAAGCAACCAACTCTTGATTTCAGCTCAGGTCATGATCTTGGGGTCCTGGGACCCCACTCAGTGGGGAGTCTGCTTGAGGATTCCCTCTCCTCATTTCCCTCTGCTTCTTCCCCCACTCACGTTCTTTCTCTCGGTCTTTCTCAAATAAATAAATCTTTAAAAATTTTATATCTAGAGCTACTCCCACTCTTTTTATTATTAGTGTTAGCATGGTATATTTTTTTCCACCCATTTACTTTTAATCTATATGTGTCTTTATATTTAAGTGGGTTTCTTATAGACAAGATTTAGTTGGTTCTTGTTTTTTAATTCACTCTGACAGTCTCCATCTTTTACTTGGTGTATTTAGACCATTGACATTTAAACAGTTTATTAATATAGTTGGATTAATATCTATCATATTTCTTCTACTTTCTATTTGTTGCCCTTGTTCTTTGTTTCTGTTTTTACCTTCCACATTTTCTCTGTCTTTTGTTGTTTTAATTGAGCATTTTATATGACTCCACTCTCTCTCCTTTCTCTATGAAAATCTAAGTTCCTGACCTCTATCATTTTCCTTCCCTATGTAGGACTTCTTTTAACATGTCTTGTAAAGCAGGTTACCAGCAACAAATTTCCTTAATATTTTTTATTGCCTGAGAAAGTGTATATTTTTCCTTTTACTTTTCAGGGTACTGAATTCTATGTTGGTGGGTTTCTTCTCTCAACACTAAGTATTTCATTCCATATGATTTCTTGCTTGCTTCATTTCTGAGGAGACATTGGATATAACTCTTATTTTCCTTCCTCTATAGGTAAAGTGTTTTCTTCTTGGGCTTTTTTCAAGATTCTCTGATTTCTTTGAGGTTTGAATATGCCTACGTGTAATTTTTATGGCATTTATCCTGCTTGATTTTCTGTGAGCTATTGGATCTGTGGTCTGGTATCTAACATTAATTTGGGGAAATTCTAAGTCATTTTTGCTTCAAATATTACTTCTTCTCCCTTTCTCTTCCTTTTTCCTTCTGATATCCCCATTAAGTGTGTATTATGCCTTTTGTAGTTATCCTACAGTTCTGGAATATTTTATTATTTTTTTTCAGCCTTTTTCTCCTTTATTTTCAGTATTAGAAGATTTGATTTTCATATCTTCAAGCTCAGAGATTGTGTTCTCAGCCATGTCTAGTCTATTAATGATCCCATCAAAACCATTTTTCATTTCTGTCACAATGTTTTTTATCTCTAGCATTTCTTTTTTATTGTTTCTTAGAATTTCCCTTTTTCTGTTTTCATTGTCCATCTATTTTGCATATTGCCTGCTTTTTCCATTAAATCCCTTAGCATATTAATTGTAGTTCTTTTGAATTCTTGGTCTGACAATTCCAACATTCCTGCCATACTTGGTGCCTATTCTGATGCTTATTAAATCTCCTCAAAGTGTGTTTTTTGCCTTTTGATGTGCCTTGTCATTTTTTGTTGAAAGGCAGGTGGTGCACTAGGAGAAAAGAAAGGCAGGAAATTGGCCACTACTAATGTAGTGTAAGGTGTGGAGGAGGGAAAGCATTCCATAATCCTGATTAGGTCTCATTCTTTTGGTGAGCCTGTTCTCCTGTACTGTGAACTTCACCCGGGTTTCTTCCCCTCCCCCATTTGATGAGATGTCCAGAGGGCTTGAAGTTGTCTGTTTCTGTTCCCCATGTTGAAGGTGAGAGGGAGCTAGATTTGGGTATTTCTCTTCCCCCAGAAGAGGTGTTTGTCTCTGATAAAAACCCCAGCAGGTTAGGCTCTGGTAAAATAGTTTCTCCTGAAAGCAAGCCTTGTTAAGAACAGAATGCTTTGGCTTATTTCAACATAGTAAATGGTTCCTGTTCTCTTCCCCTGCCAGATACATGGGGGGATTTTTCCCCAGTATTCACTGTGAGGACCTCAAAGAGCTCCTGGAGGAACAATTCACAGAAATGTGGGGAACCCCCTACGATTGGGTTCCCTGGAGTTATAACTCTCAGGCTTGCCCACACTGACCCTCCAGCAATTCATCAATTACAGCTCAGGTTTCTCTACCCCCACTACTGGCTCCTGAGCAAGTTTCTGCTCATTCATAGGTTTCTACTCCAGCAAATTAGGATTCTCTGTATTTACCTGTTGTTTTTTTTCCAGTTGGAGGCAGTGATTTTCTCTAACCTCATTTCATGCCAGATCTAAAATGAGTTGTTGATTTTTCAGTTCATTCAACTTTTTACTTGCTTTTAAAACAGACTGTGATGTCAAGCTGCTCATACACTGCCTAAAAACCAGAAGTCAGGGTGACTGGTCCATTTTTAATTGGATTATTTGCCTTTTTATTATTGAGTTGTAATTGTTCATGTTGGCTTAGATTTTATGTCCCAATTTCAGAAAGAAAATCATTCTATTTTGCAAAACATAATATTTAATTATACCATTTAATTGATCTGAACCTAAATAAGAAAGTAAAGAATAAATGGTTCCTTTGGGGCAGTTTAAAATTTTGGACAAAAATCAGAAATTTTAGGTATTTTTTTAAATTACAGTAAACACTCTGATTTTTTAGTTTTTCTTATACTGACTCTAAAATTTTAGATCATACTCTTTACCAAAAAAAATAGTCTAACAATAGTCATATTTGACATTAAACCTAGTCTTTTTTCTTAATCTTCTTCAGTAAGACTTTGAGATGAAAACCTACACTTCTGAAGTATCAGGAAAACTGATGGAATACATTGGTCTGCTGTTGTAATAAACACAGTGAGATTTCTTTCAGAGCACTTCTTCTGGAAGAAGGTATAATTTTATTCTCTCTGACTGCTTAGGAGTCCTTTTCCTGACTCACAGAGGCTACTGACATGAAAGGAAGGGTGTCCAGGCAAGGGTTGTTGTTGTTGTTGTTGTTGTTGTTGTTGTTGTTTTGTTGTTTTTAACCTATTTTGGGTCCTGGGTATAGCCACTCAAAACAACCTTGCAAGAATAAATTTTGGTGAACAAATACCCCAAACTTACTGTTCTCTTTCCCTCAGATCTCCTGATGGGAGGAACCCAAGGAAAAGACAGAGGATGAAGGAACCATTTTATATATAATGCATATAGGTCAGCTGCCCAAAAAAGAGGCAGTATTGTAGGTACAGAGATTTCTGGGGGAGTGTAGCCAACCATGTTTGCAATGATAGCTCTAACAACATCCCTATTCAACATGCTCTTCTTTCAGAATGACTTTGACACTCCTCCCCACTGAGTGGGGAAATCTATGCCTCCCACCTTGAAACCTAGTCCTTTATGACTGCCTTGAGCAATAAAAAACAGCAGGAGTGATGCTATGTGATTGCTAAGGCTAGTTCGTAAAAATGCATGCATTTCTATCTTGTTCCATCAGCACAATTTCTCTTGGAATCCAGACACCATAATATGAGGAAGCCCAAGCACACTGTGGAGAGGTCTACCTCAAGAGGAACTAAAGTCCCCAGCCCACAGGTATGGCTGAATTCCCAGCCAGCAGCCCACCTCAACTTGCCAGTCATGTAAATGGGCTTTCCAGTCCCCTGTCAGCCACCCCAGCTGATGAGATTTATAACAGAGATGAACTTTCCACACTGATCTCTGCTCAAATCACACAATCCAGAGTAGAATAAATGATCATTGTTATTTTAAGCCACTAACTTTTGGGTAATTTATTACACAGCAATAGTAATTGGAACTACAAGTAAACATAAGACATTTGGCACAGCTTGGTCAAGTTTCCATGAAACAATGACTTTTTATTCCTGTGTATGAATGGATTCCTATTCTTATATACTAGTCTTTTCATTCTATAAGGGACAAATATCCTCTTAACTAAATTTTCAGCTTGTAATAGAAGGATTTAAAAAGAGAGAGAGATCTGATCCATGAGTTAAATTGTTACTCAGGGTAGTCTCTCATGACTTGAAATACTTTCATTCTGTGTCAGAATTGTCCCATAAGAAGAATGAAGGGGGAGAAATCGGAGGGGGAAACGAACCATGAGAGACGATGGATTCTGAAAAACAAAGAGGGTTCTAGAGGGGAGGGGGGTGGGGGGATGGGTTAGCCTGGTGATGGGATTAAAGAGGGCATGCTCTGCATGGAGCACTGGGTGTTATACACAAACAATGAATCATGGAACACTACATCAAAAACTAATGAGGTAATGTATGGTGATTAACAACAATAAAAAATTTTTTAAAAAAAGGAGAGAGGCCTTGTCCTAAGTCACAAAAAAAAAAAGAATTGTCCCATAAATCCAGAGAAATCCTAGAGTAATTCATGTTGACTAACAGTAAGTTGCTGTATGAATCTATAGAAATTTATCAGCATGTTGAATTATCTCAGTGTCTTTTGGGTTTTGTTGTTGTTGTTTTTAATTATGGTGAACATACCAAGGCAGTCTAATTACAAGAAAATGTGCCTTGCAATTGACCTGCAGTACCTGTTTCAAATACTGGCTTTCTCACCCGTACTCTGTGATTAAAATATGTATAGGATTGCTCTTCTCAGCTTATGAGCCCATCAGTAAACAGCCTAACTTAATGATTTTCTTGTGCAGTTATTGCAGAATTTTAGGGTTAGGAAAAGATGTGAGTGATTATTTAGAGCCTTTCATTTATAAAAGAAGTAAAGATGAAGAATGGACTATCTCAGGAGGTATCACAATTGTTGACCCTGACTACTCATTAGAATCAGGTAGAGGGTCTCCATTTCCTAGTCTGTTCTGATTTAATTGTTCTGTGATATGGCCTAGGCATTTCCAGTATTTTTTTTTAAGACTATTCATGTGAATTTATTGTCCAGCCTACACTGAGAACTGCTGGGTGTAGTGAACTGGGTAGCCCCATGTTTTGCAAAGCACAGACCACATACCCATAGGCAATACTAAGTAAGGTAGAATAAGAGATCTATTCTATTTTTAATTTTGTTTCAATCATTTAGGTTAAATCAAGGAGAATGGTTCAATATGATGTTCAGTTTGTCACTAATGGTTCTCTAAATAGTAGCTAATCCCCTTTTAACTAAGAGAGCAAAGGTCTCAGTCTCAGACACTTTGAACTTGTCCAGCTAATGTCCATTTACATTATTTTGGACAGTGTTCCTTTGCACTGTTTTCTACTCATTGTTTTCATTTTGGCAGGTAACTATTATTTTGGTCAGCGGTTTTCCATTTAAGATGAAGACATACATTTTCCATATCAATTTCCATGTAAATAGAAGTCTAAGAAAGTTTATAATTTTAAGAAAAAAATAAAGAGCCTTTGTACTAAGATATAGCAAAACACAACTGTGGAGGTATAACTCTAATGAATGAAATCACTAGAATACACTGAGTTAAAATTACTGTGAGAACAAAGATGAGGCATCCTGATGGCACAAATGCTTAGTTAGATACTCCATCAACACACCACCACCCAGAAAAAAAAAAAGTCCCATGTTGTTAATAATGAACTTGATGTTGCAATAGAAAAGCTGATCCCTTTACAGAAAACAGGTATTGGACACAACCTGAAATATGCCTGAAGTGCCTTTGACTGAGTTTTTTATCATTTTTTATGTGTCACTCTTCCAAAAATAGTTCTGATGGATCAAGCTGGCATTCTCAATCCAGTAATGGAGCAATTATTCCAGTTTACTGGTATCAAAGAATATTGAGCAAATTTTGATATTACCAGACTCCATATTACCTGCCTTTAAACATCACCTGTTCAGACAAGCAAGCTTTGGACAATTTCAGATGAAGCTGTTAGTCAACAAAACTAGGACTGTTTAGTATTAGGACCTTTTTTCCATGTTTCCGTGGCTGCTAATTATTTCTATTCCTTGTATGAACAGTGCGTATTTGTAATGGATAGTGACCTTGCTGCAGCTGTTTTGGGTTGGTGGGGGGCAAGTTTTAATTTGGTTGGTCAGAAATACACGTCTACCAGCAATTCCTTCAGGGACCTTCATGGAGGAAAACACCACCCAGGTTCCAGAAGGTACCAGCAGGTTTGACTGTTTTCAAGGCACCTGCGTATGATTTACATGCCGTGTCAGGATTTGGAAGGCAACCCAGCGATGGGATGAATGATTAATATTAGAATCTATGCAGTAACAGGCTGTGTAAAAAGTGACGAAAAGGAGGAAGACCACCTATTCAACCTCGCCTCCCGAATAGCCATCAAAGGCATTTTCCCCCCTTAAACTGGAAAATTATGCTTCTTGGCAGCCTAGCAGCAGCATTTACATTGAGAGAGCTTACTAGGGAATTCGTTTTTTGCTGATAATTTGTTATACTGCAAGTTTATGCTACATTTGCACCATTCGAGAAGTTTCCTGAGTTCTAAGGTTTATTTTATCCCTTGATTTTTAGCATATGGTAGATAGCACAGTGTACTTTCAGCCTACCTATAATTATTAATGATCTATCTGCTTATTTATTTTCACCTGGCATGGGTTATCACATCATGTACTGTTTAGTTGTTTTCGTTTTTTTTTCGGGGCAGAGCGGTTTTTAAATTATGTCAGAAATTCCATTAGCATCATCATCTAAGAAAATGTGGGGAAAAAGTTAATAAGCTCCTCTTCTATTTCATTTCATGCACACTGAATTTTCCCTTAGCATTTATTTCAAAGATGATTTGGATTATAAATCCATTTACTGTTTATACCTGTAACATGTTCTGGAAATGGAATTTTTTTCTAGGAGACATCTATATGATTAGATGAACAAATAATTGGATGATCAAGTAAATCTAGCGAAGCTTTAAAATTTTTTTAAGTAGAAAAAAACTCAAAATTTTACTGTCATCAAGGTGTAAATATGAACCTGAAATGATCTGCAATGAAGTTTAAGTTTTCTGGGGACAAATGAGCAATTTGTGGATTAATCTTGATATCCTCTCTCCCCTCATACTCCCAAATAGACTACGTTCTCACCTGCCTTAGGGTCTTTGTATGTTTAAGTGCCCTAATATAAACCATTTTTATAACCCTCTTTTTTTAGATAGCTTGTATTCATGTTGCAAATCTCAGCTCAACTATCAGTTCACCAAAACTCCAGAAAATCATAGATTGCTCTATGTACTTTAAACTTGCATTATTACAGTATAATTTTACATTGATTTGTTGTAGTCATATGATTAATCTGTCTTTCAACTGTAAACTCCATGAACATATGGACTGTTGTTTTTTTCACCATTGTATCCCCAGAGACTAAAGTACAGGTGGATGCTTAAGAGGTAGTTTTAAATGAATTATCTTATTTTTAAAAGATAGGACATTTCACAAAGATCTGAAATTCGTGTAGCTTAGGGAAATGTCTCCTGCTTCTTAAACTCCAGTGTAAGCCATCAGAATAGGCCTGTCCCACTACTAAAAGCTCCATTTCTGAGTAAATCTCTGATCAGTGGCATTGAAAAGGAAAAGACTGGAAATTGCACTGTTGTCCTTTGAGAGGGAGATATTAAGGTAAATAGGGATGGGAGATGTCAAAAAAAAAAAAAAATGAAGCTTTGACTCTACCTCTGCCCAGTTCTGATACTCTGTATTGAAGGAAGGGGGCAGAGGGGGAGGAGGAGAGTTTAGGAAAACAATACAAAGAAATACTAACAAATTAAATTAATAGATAACAATCTACAATCTATTTGTTATTCAAAGAATTAATAGTGTTCCTAAAAATGTTTTATTTGAATCTAAATATATCTAAATAATGGATGCAATTTTATTGATAAACCTGTTGAGAAATAATCTATTGATTACTGCTTTACCACATTTTGACAAATTTTTTCAGCTTTACTGAGTTACAGTATACTAATTTTACTTGTGTTTTTCTGATACACCTCTTCTCTTGCCTTTATCACAGTTAATCAGCAATTAACTATACTGTAACCGTTAACAATGAAAAATTGATGGGGATGGGAATATAAATGAAACTTACCTTGGGAATTCCTTTCCTTTTTTATCTTTTTTTAATGTCTGAAATATTCAGTTACATCTTGATAAGAAATAGGATATTCTAATTAATAGCATAATTACTTAAATTATTAGTAGTAAATGTTTCATTCGTGTGAAAGAATTTGGAGTTTAGAATTATAATTATGTTATTTGATTATAATACTAGCTTGTGGTCCTATTTAATGTGGAACATTTAAACATATAGCTGTATGTAACAATAACTGCATTTTAAGAACCATTATATTCTACCCAAAAGATGCACAGATCATAAGTGTATGACTCAATGAATATTTACAAATTGAACACACTCAAGTATCCAGCACCGAAATCAGGAAACAACATGACCTTTATCCCAGAAGTCCTCATGGTGTTTCATCATAGTACTACCCATCCTTTGAAAGGCAACCATAATCCATGCTTGTGATACAATAGATTACTGTAATGTGCTCTTTGCTATCCAGTTCACATCTTTGAATTTGAGGCAGCCATGTTGACCTATAGTTACCATTAGTTCATTTGCATGGTCTAATAATATTTCCTTAAATGAGTGTTCCAGTAATTCATCTACTTCATTGTGACAGTGATTAGTTTGTTTCTTTTTTAGCTATTATGGGTAGCGCTTCTACAAATATTCTTGTAAATGTCTTTGGTGAGAATATACATACATCTCTGTAGGGTGTATAAATAGTGGAATTGCTGGGTCATAGATTATACATATGTCCTGCCTTAGTGGATACGTCTAAATAGTTTTCCAGAATTCTCCTACTAATCTATACTCCTGTTAGTATAACAAGTTCCAGTTGCTCCACATCCTCAGCAGGACTTGAAATTTTCTCATTTATTCTGAAGTTATCTACAAATGGTCTGTGCCATGCAAATTTATTTAACCTTCATTAAATAAGCTTTCAAAACTTATAAAAATAGCTTGCTTCACATGTATATATCTGTTACCCTGACTTGGGTTTACTTATATTCTAGAGGGCAGAGACCATATATTAGATACTTCTCTATCCTGGAGTGAACCTAACATGGCAAGCACTCAGTGAACTTTTGTTAAGGTGAATCTTAACTCTGTATACTGACCCATTAAAAGAATAGATACAGTAAGAAAGAAGAAGCATTTGAAGAGGAACAATACAAATATGTTTTATTGAAAGAGACAAAGAAAGCATCCTTTCTAAATTTTGCTAAATTTTATTTTCCATTTATGTATTAATCTACTCAACTTCATGTTAGTGCTGAAAAAAAATCAGTGGTTCCTACTGTCTACATGTCTTACTTAATTGCTTCCTTCTTTCACTCTACATTGTAAATAGATAATTAAAAATTATATTTCCCCTAATGGTGAGCCTAACTATATTTCTTCAGGAAGGTGGTTTAGTTTTGATATGATCTAAGTTTTTTCCTCTCTTCACCCACCCATACCATAAGTGAAAGGAAATGACACATCCAGTATCTGTCTCTTCCTTATTCTTTCAACAAATATAACCAGCCAGTGTGCCTAAAAGATGTATTTATGTGTCTAAGGACATAAAGAAAATCCAGTTCCAATTTTCTTTTACCGAACTGCTTTCAAAATAAGCAAATAAACCTAGGGAAGAATTATAACTCACCCAATGCCTTGATGGAATTTAATAGTAACAGTTCTTACTTCCCTGAAAATAAGAGATTTCTATAGAAATGATAATCAACCTCCTGTGAGTATATGGAACTCATAAAACCGGAAGAGTTTCTAAAGGTCAGCAAGCATTGAAAGTTTCGTCCTGGGGATAAATTTCTAAATAACCCTGAGGAGAAAAGAGAGGGAGGGAAAGAAAAAAGTTCAACTTGATGAAAGTAAAATGTGCAAACTTAACAGTTTTTGGATTATCATTTAATTACAGCCATCAATCACCTCCCATATGCTTTCTCCCAGTACTCAAGACATTCAGGCAAAAGCCACACAATCTGACCAACAGAGAATATATAGCCCATTCAGAATCCAAAGCCTAGGAAGCAATATTTAAGGAATTACCCTGTAGGAGATCTTAGGAAATTACCTAAAAGCCGGATAGTAGAATCCATCTTTCAAAAAATACTAGGAGAACCCAAGAATAAAACTATGTTTTTAATTAATAAGATAAACACTATTGCTTCCTCTTGTGTACCATTTAGAGGTGTTTCAGTCAGTGATCATTTTCAAAGAGCTTTGCTTCCCAAATCATTTTATTTTCATCCATATTTTTACTAATGCATGGAACTGGCCTGCAGTAAATAATTTTATGAACATGATTTTATATTCTTTTAAAATGTGGACCATTTGAAGTTGAGCTTTTAGAAATACATTTGCTCCATTAATTGATGCTAGAGGGTGCCAGCAAATGTCTTTATGGACAGCTGTTACTTTTAGGGTTTAAAGTGTTGTAATTTCTTCTTATTTGAGGGGTTCATACTGACTGTTCCTAAATTCTGCAGTGAAAGAATTAAACAGCTTTAGGCTTTTGAAGCATCAGTGTGTTCAGAAAAGTGTTTCAACCATGGTGATCTTCTTGTCCTGTATATTTATCTCCCACCAGATACCTAAATGCTTCCCTCCTCTTTTCAGGCAGATAATTGCATACAGGTTAGAACCAGAGAGAAGAGTTGAACCAGTGCTGAGCAGTGGATACAAAAAGAAGTGTCACCCTAGTGGAAGTAAAGAGACCATAATCTCTGCCCTTATTTATTTTTGAAGCCATAAATGCCCAGGGGAAAGCTTTTCGTTTATTTAGCTACAGCAATCTATGTGTGCAAGCACATATGGTTTTTAACTTGTTTTTATCCACCGTAGCAATCTACAGTCGTGAACCTCCTTGGTCTTCTCTCTAAATATGGGTTTCATCCCAATGATGTTGGCTACAGCCTTCAAGATTCTTCCTTTTTCAAAATGACAGTGTTCTCATTACCTGTTTTTTCCAACAGAGTTCATCTGGTGATTTAATGATCAGAAACATTCAGCTGAAACACAGTGGAAAATATGTGTGTATGGTGCAGACGGGGGTGGACAGTGTTTCGTCTGCTGCCGACCTCATCGTAAGAGGTAGACATTAATGCCTCAGTGGTTTTTTGTTTTGTTTTGTTTTTGTTTTTTAATAATCGTACATCTTCACTGATCATTCCTTACTGGAGGAAAAACCGTCAGACCACATGTGAGCATGTGAGTTATATTATTGATTTGATGCCCCCCTCCAAACAGACCAGAGACTATGTTGATAAGAATTTGTCCTTCGAATAGCTCTCACTGTAATAAGTATTTCACAGCTGCTGCCAAGCTGATGTATTTTTGAGCATGTCATTAATGCAGCGATAGTGTTTAATATGAAAGAGAATAGTGATAGTGTGTATATGTGTAGTGTGTACACAAAACCAGGATCATCCAGAATGCCTGAGAGAATTTGCCAATCTGAGTTACTGTCCAAGGTACTGATTTGCTACTGAGCTGAAAAATGACCAGAGTGCGTGATAGACTAAAACAGTTCTAGATAGAAAACTGGGAACTACAGAGTTGTACCGGTAGATTAAAGGAAAAGGCATCATGCCAAAAGTAAACGATGTTGTATTTGGAAGGGTGCAGAAACCCTCAAAAAGTGGGCATCATTTGCAACCCTAGATTACTATGATGTTGAAATTACTGACTCTCATCCAGATTGAATATCTAACAGCAGAAATGTCAAAAAGAAAACGTGGTAGTTTTATTGCTAGGGAAATGCCCTTTTTCCCTAAGTTTTTTTGAAATTACGATCAGTTGTCAGTATTACAGTGATCATGTGACATTCTTCACTTGGGTAGAAGATGATATTTACAGAATTGCTGCCCACCGTTTGCATTTTTGCCTTCCTTAGGTTCACCTGGACCACCAGAAAATGTGAAGGTAGATGAAATTACAGATACCACAGCCCAACTCTCTTGGAAAGAAGGTACAGATAACCATAGCCCAGTTATATCCTATTCTGTCCAGGCGAGGACACCTTTCTCCGTGGGTTGGCAGACTGCCACAACAGGTAAAGGGGAAGAGTCAAATACCATCAGTACATATAAATGGATTTTAAGTCAGTGCTAAGACCTGCAGACTGTTACTTCTCTGATATATTCCTTTTTAGTGCCTGAGGTCATTGATGGGAAAACACACACAGCTACTGTAGTCGAGTTAAATCCATGGGTGGAATACGAATTTCGGGTTGTAGCCAGTAACAAAATCGGAGGTGGAGAACCCAGTTTACCCTCAGAAAAAGTAAGAACTGAAGAGGCAGGTTAGTGTTTTTGTTTTCTGAGTAAAATGGGTTAGTAGGTTTCCCTGGGTGTGTACTTCCATTTCTCTCGATCTTGGTCTCCAGGCCAACAGGGGATTAACCTCAATAATCCATTGTTGCAGTTTTCTGACCTACCTAATGGCAGAACTGGCCATATGGCATTTGTCAAAAGACACTCGTGTAAGTGATTCTGATGTAATGCGACATTTCCAGAAGTTCAGTCCATCATCAGCGTTCATTAGTGCATGTTGAGTGAATATGTTTTTGTCACTTAAGGTTATAATTACTATCTGACATAGTCACCCTGTTAACAGGGGAAGTGCTGTTTTCATTTATAACAAGCATTGACAAATTGGTAGGATAATTACATTTGGGAGTTCTGCTGCCAGGAAATCTCATTTCACCACCAAGCTCCATGAATGAGCTCAAGCGACTGATGATTAGGAATATTTTGACCCCTCAACTATTAGATTAAGAGAGAATCATTGTTAAAATTTTATGTTTCAGGCAACTATTAATACTACCTTTAAGACTGTTTTTACAATTCTAAAAATATCCTAACATTGAAACTGAAACTTAGAAAGTGTACATAATGTCACATTACTGAGGCATCTGAGAGGATCTATAGACGTTCCTTTTCAGAATCTGTAAGATTGATTAATATTAATTAAAATGATGTTTGAAGTATATAGCTAGTGTGTTACTTTAAGAACTGAGCCAAAACAGAAGTCATGGAATACATTTCAGTAATTTTAATGATGCTTTTTTACTCAGGACAATGCATGTGATATTTATGGCAGGAATTGTGAGAAATAGGGGAACCATGCCAATCTTTGTAGTCCATTTATTTATTCATACAGCACATATTTATGGAGTATCTACTGTGTGCTCAGCACTTCCTAGATATGGTGGATACAGCTGGGAACAAAGACTTCTATTGTAGTTGTGTCATAGAAATGACTAAGCATAAAGTTCTCAGTATAAGCAAGGCATCTGATGCCCATGTGAGGTTTATAAAGAATACCTCATAACAAGATTTGAGGAATTGAGTCTAGATCATTTTTTTAGGTAAAGCCAATGTCGGTACGGCAGTTATATCTCTACTGTGGAATGTTCGTGCTGGATTCATTTCCCATCATCCCCAGTGAATCACTTTCCCTTGTTGTATTGACCTCTATACTGAGTCATTTTTTCTTACTGTTTGAGATATTGTGAGTCTATGATAATTTCATGCAAATATAAATTATTTGATGAGCTCATCAAAGATATATATGTATATATATATATAGCACGCATGTTTCACATAATCCAGATACAGGCACACACACACACACACACACACACACACGTGTATGATGTGCCAGTGATCAAATTACTTCAAACATTAGAAATAAGCAACATTGAATCTTCTTTCAGATAAATGTTACCAAATGCAAATAGGGTTTTATCTCTGTCTGTCTGACCTACACAGTTCCGGAAGTGCCTCCTTCAGAAGTCAGTGGAGGAGGTGGAAGCCGGTCTGAGCTGGTGATAACTTGGGATGTAAGTGTCTCGACAGCACCCTCCCCCTGCGGGGTTTGCTCTTCCCATCATGGCCTCCTGCGTGGTGCTGGTAGTGTTATTGGTGGTGGTAGTAGTACTAGTAGCTCACTCTATGCTAATCATTTTTTCTAGCACTGTTTTTTTTTGGTTTGTTTTGTTTTTTTTTCAGTTTCACTCTTGCAACATTTTACAGATGAAAACACTAAGGCTTAGAGAATATTAAATAATTTGCTCAGGGTCATTTGGCTGGTAAACATAGGGGTGAGAGTCAGGTCCTGGCTGTTTGCTCTCAAGCTGTCCTCATGGCTTTCCATGCAGCTGTAACCCCGCTGATGATGCACACCCACTGATTCCAGCAGGTGCTTGCTTCCTGGCCACGCTGTCAGCTCTTGCTTTATGTTGTAATTAGAAAAAATTGTAATTAACACATTTACAGTCAGAAAGCATGAGAATTGGCTGTGTTATTTGAAGATGTTGTTGGAAAAATAGAAAGTTAAGAGATCATGATGGAGTGCAGTAGGAATTTTTGACATGATCTAAATACAGCTTTGACCTTAATACATTGTTTTTACTTTCTTTTTTTTATAGTTTTACTCCTTTGTACTTAATCATCAGATCAATGGGTAATTTCTTTCCATAAAGCCAACATTAGGGGTTAGATGATTTTTATTTGACTCAAGAGATGAGGTATATTCAGCTAAAAGTATATATTATGATATATAACTCAGATAGCGGCTACAGGATGCTCAAAAAATCTGAATAACTTTAGAAAATTCCAGTTAGTTATCTGGATGGCTATGAAAGAGTGGCATATGTCTCTTTAAAAGCAGCTGACTTGCCACTGGCCTTTTTTCTCCTTTTTAAATATAACTTCTTAATACTATGTTGATTGTTATTTGATGGGTTTTGCAAAAGACTAAGGATTAGAGCTCTATTTATTTTTGCCTTGCCCTCATGTGTAAGGGTGATTTAATATGTCTTGCCTTTGTAGCCAGTTCCCGAAGAACTACAGAACGGTGAAGGTTTTGGTTATGTTGTTGCCTTCCGCCCTCTTGGAGTTACCAACTGGATCCAGACAGTGGTCACATCTCCTGATACCCCAAGATATGTCTTTAGGAATGAAAGCATCATGCCATTTTCACTGTATGAAGTTAAAGTGGGTGTTTATAATAACAAAGGTGAAGGACCATTTAGCCCGGTGACAACAGTGTTCTCTGCTGAAGAAGGTATAGAGACCATGTGGATTGTGTATCTATTCCAACCTAATAAGCCACTAATGCTTCCAAAACTGATCTGGAAGTTCTTTTTGACTTCAGATAAATTTCTTATAATGACTGAAGTCACAGATTCACAGTCCAGGTAATAAACATCAACCATGCCAACTTGAAGTACAAGACTCAGTAGCTAGCCAGAGGATGTAACTCTTGGTTACAATCTGTAGATGAGGAATACGTTCTGAATTCCAGCTTGGGAAGCAGGGCATAGCACAGGCTTCTTCTTTTGGGGATAAGATGAAGCTATTCTCTTGGAAATGCCCTAATCTCAATTCTTACGGTGTTTCCTATGACCTGAGAATAGAACGTTAGCAGAATGGAGAGGAAGACCAGAAGTATGACATGAAGAGGTGTGCCATGTACAGCTTAACGATGTGATATGCCAGTTCCAGCCAGCATACATTCAGACATACTCCACTGTGGACCCATGCCATCTCTCTGCCTTTCTTTTACACCTGCCCCAACTATGGTATCTCTTTAAAAAATATGATTACTAGGAGAATCATATGAAATTGCCATTTTATAGGACAAAGGCAGCTGAATATTGGCTATCACATGGGGTTCTACTTAATAAGAATGGCAAGAGCTAACGTGTTGAATGCTTACCATCACCAGATTTTATCTCATTTGGATTTTCTAAGGAGGAATTACATGTGGGTACTATTATTATGGCCCATTTATACATAAGAAAATGGAAGTTTAATGAAAGACATTGCCAAGCTCCATACAGACTTACCAAGCAAGTATTTTAACCCAAAGCCTTGGCTCTTAACCATTCTGAACTCATGAAATGTGATTTCAAGTGTCTTCTCTACCCTAAGACCTTGTAGTAAATTTCAGAAAGTCATCCACACTTGTCATGTCTAAAATAATAAGATGACTCAATTTTTTATTACCCCAGACACTATTCTTATCCTCTTTTTTTCTACGGAGTTCTGAGAGAAAAATAAACTGGTATAAAAACCTTTGCAAAAAAAGAGCCTTCATATTCATAGCCAGACACCATTTCCGGTAGTAGCCAAGGATTTTCATTACAAGGGCACGGGTCTGAGGAAGGATGGCAGTTAACCAGGGAGTTTTTAGACACCACCTACCCTGTGCATCTGGGACTGGGAGGGCTGGAGGTTGGAGGGAGAGACAACCACAGGCTTTTACCCTCTCTCCCCCTGCACTTTCCTCCTCCTATTAACTATTCTTGCCACCACTGATGAGTTAAGTAAAGGTCTTTCTGTTCCAGACATCAGAAAGAGATTTGACTTATCTATGCAAAAGTGAAGGATTTTTTGGAAATATACTAGGACTTACTGAATCAAAGGGAGATTTAAACAGCATACCTCATAAAGATCATTAATAAGAAAAGCTCTGGGACCTCAGAAACTATCTGCCTCTCTAGGGTGCCAGGACTGGCCTCAAGTACTCCTCATCTATCCAAACCAAGTTTCGAATTCTCAGGAGAGAAAATCTAATAGGCCCTTCCTTGGCCCAAGACTCTGCCTCACTGTCAATCAGCACGGCCCAAAAGGGGGATCATTTAACACAGAAATGCTTATTGGAGGGGAAGTCCCTGCTCAGAGCTGTGCCCCTGAGAGAGGAGAATCACTGTCAGTCCCTCAAGCTAAGAGTTGTTTATTACAAAGGGATATTTGTTGTGTAATAAGTTCTGTGCATGTCTGTCTACTCCTTCAAAACAGTAAACTCCTGGAAGTTGCTCCATCTCATTGAAGTGTGCCCCCCTTATGGGCCTTGGATACAGAAGGCACTAACTAAATGCTTATTGAATAAATGAAGTCTGTAGAGCATGACTTTGTTTAGCAATATAAAATTAAACAAACAAACAAACAAACAAATAAATAGGCAGTGTTTATGGGCATTGGAGTGCCCAAGCATGAGATGTGGGATGAAGAGGAGAGAAATAAGGACCTGGTGGAGAGAACAGAGGAAAAGAAGGGAAGAAAAGATACTAAGAAAAAAGTGCAGCAGAGGAAAGAAGAGCTTTCTTTAGCTGTTTAGCAAGGAGAAGCCCATCTACTCCTAAGGCATGGAAATAAATCAAGACATGGTTTATGTTTTCACATGTTTTGATAAACTATTTTTTTAGATTTTCAAATATGTTAAAATGCTTTTTTGAAAATAAGAGCTTCAATAGATTTTTAAATTAACTACCAAAATAATAATTGTATTTTACTTTCTTTTGCCAAACAGAGCCTACAATAGCTCCGTCTCAAGTGTCTGCAAATAGCCTATCTTCCTCAGAAATTGAAGTGTCATGGAATACCATTCCTTGGAAGTTAAGCAATGGACATTTACTTGGCTATGAGGTAATTTCTTTTAAAACTAATTAGACTGTATGTATGTTGCCATGGTACCTTGTCTCCTTTCATTTAAAATTCTTTTTAACAATGACATCTAAACTAAAGTCTGACTTTTGTTGAAATTTTACCAGCACAGGTCCCATGTAATTATCAGTGGTTATTGAGTTTAACTTAACAAGCTGAATGAAAATAACTTGGGATAGAAAAGAAAAAACAGTGGAGTGCCTGAGTGGCACAGTCAGGTGGACTTCGGACTCTTGGTTTCAGGTTGGGTCGTGATCTTAGGGTTGTGGGATCAAGCCCCACGTTGGACTCCATGCTTGGCATGGAGTCTGCTTGAGATTCTCTTGATTTTTTTATTTGATTCTCTTGATTTTTATTATTTATTTAATAAGTGTTTAATTAAATAAGTGTTTAATTAAAAAACAAAGAAAAGGGGGCACCTGGGTGGCTCAGATGGTTAAGCATCTGCCTTCGGCTCGGTCATGATCCCGGTCCTGGGATCGAGGCCCACATCAGGCTCCTCGCTCAGTGGGGAGTCTGTTCCCTCTCCCCCTGCCTGTCCCCCTGCTCAGTGCTCTCTCTCTCTCTGTATCTCTGTGTCTCAACTGAATAAATGAAATTTTAAAAAAAGAAAAGAGAAAGCAGTAAAATGGAAGGAAATCATATATCAGATGGACCAAATCTTTTAGATGGATTGACTGAAAAATAAAAGTGAGATTGACCTATAATATTTAAGTTCAAAGGATATTTATGCCAACAGGAAATCACTTTCCTCCAGCTCTTTGTCTCACTTTCTTGGTGGCCTCATTACATTGTGTGATTCTCTTTTAGGCTCTTGAGAAGATACCTGTCTATAACTTAATTCTTGCCTTCAGTCTGTGACCTAATTCTTGCCTTCAGAGAACTCTGTTTGGAGAAATAAGATGAGAGATCTGAAACAGGGTGGCACAGGACCAAATGTAATGAAGATCAGAATAGGTGACATAGGAAATGTTTGAATGGTCGAGACGGATGAGCAATCTTGAAAGTTTTCATAGGCTTAATGGGACTTTAAAGGAAAAGTAAGCAAACAGAGAAAATGGAAAATCCTAGTTTAAGCATGGCATGTTGGAGGAGTAGAAGGAGTAGAGACCTACCTGCTGAAGAAGGTTCCTGTAGGAGGATGACTGCAGGTAGACACAGGAGAGCCAGGTCACAGATGGCCTTGAATATTGAGAACTGTTCTGACTCGGCCCCATGTTTATTAGAGAGCAGTTAGAACTGGAAGCAGTTGAACTAAGAACTGGCAAGATAAAAAGTAAAAGTCTTTTTTTTTTTTAAGATTTATGTATTTATTTCCTAGAGAGAGAGTAGGGGGAGGGGCAAAGGGAGAGGGAGAAAGAGAATCCTCAAGCAGACTCCCCGCTGAGCACAGAGCCCAATGTGGGGCTCCATCTCAGGACCCTGAGATCATGAACTGAGCCAAAATCAAGAGTCAAACACTTAAACAACTAAGCCACCCAGATGCCCCAAAAGTAAAGTCTTAAGAAGACTTCCCTGACAGTGATATTGTAAGAGTCATGGTTCTGATTTCACCCCCACCCTCAGCCATCTTTTTAAGAACCTTCCCTCATGCTTGTAATTCCTGATTCAGTGGTAGGCGCACATCGGCACATTTGCAACCTCCACGACCATATACCCCTCCACTTGCCTACATAACCTCCAACTATGACACCAAGGTGGCCACCTGATCTATGGATAGTTAAGCTGAGCTAGTCAGATTCTTGTTTGATATGTCGAACTAAACAATATAGAGATTGTAATTACTGAGTGTAATGCAGCGGTATGTTGAATATAGGACTCGGTTCAGGCTTCTCAAGTTAAGGCCATGGGCAAGCGGGACAAAGCTTGTCTGCTTGAGCGGATGTCTCATACAACTCCAATGAATGGAGGAGACAAGGACCCTTGGAGCCGTAGAGACAGCAAACAAAATAGAATAGCTCTTTGACAATTATCCAATTCTCAAGCAGACTCGCTAGTATTCTTTTTCATAATGTCACCTTTCCCTCCTTTTCAGTAAACTCCCTTTATAATTGAATTTAGAGAGTTTCTGTTCCTGGTAACCAAACATTGACTTGAGTAAATATTAATGATAAAGTAGAGAAAAGATAGGCTAGAGCAGTGGTCCTCCAAGTGGTGCAGTGGACTACCTTCACCACAATTACCTGAAATTTTGCTAAAGATAAACCCCCAGAGCCCTCCCTGGACTCACTGAACTCAAATATCTAGGAGTGGGTCTTCTTAATGTAGATTTTTAGTAGGTATCCATAGGGAAATGTCTTCCCACACTTTCAATACAGGAAACAGAGCCTGACACAGAGAAACTTGACCAGGGACAGAGCTGTCCAGACTTAAAGAAGAAGTAAAACACCACACAAACACCACAGACTGCCTTGATCAGCACCTGAAAAGAAGCCAAGAACATTTAATTGGAAAGTTCCTTTAATAATATAAGCAGCAAAAGGTGGTGGGCAACCCCTATTAGCTCCTCAATGATTAGAGAAATGGCATTGTCGAGAAAGGTAAGTGGGATGGAAGGAGATGTAAAGGGAAGTAGTTCTGAGCTCAGACCTGCACAGCATCTTGACTGCCAATCACTGGCTGTGCAGGAAAAGTCACATCAACTTTATGAGCCTCGTTTTCCACACCTGCAGAATGGGGCAGTAATTGGCCTAACCTTATTAGGATATGGGGAGTACTGAATGATATTAGACACTTGATGTGCTTCTCACAGTCTCTGGCTCATAATAGTAAACAGTCCCTAATTGCAGGCCATATCTCAAAAGAATTGTTGAAGTATTAATTTATAAAATTCTCCCCAGTAAATATCCTCAAGCAATTCTTCAACTCTAAGCCTCTCTGCCTCAAGAGAGTTTATGATGGTTGTCAAGAGGAGTTGCCTGCAAGAGCCCTTTCTTCCTAGATCTGTTTGCAAAATTCAAGCCCTTAAGGAGCTAGTTCCATGTATCCTGGAGGGTAAGAAGAAAGAAAATGCCACTGAGGAAAAATAGAAGAGAAATTTCAGGTGACCTTGGTGGAAGCAGAGATCCAAGACTTACAAAATCTTGGGGTCCCACACCTTTCTACCTGGCAGTATCCATGTTGGTGGTAAGACCACAGGAGGGGACAGATCTATTTCCCATGTTCAGCAATGATCAGTGATTTCCCATTCTCCAAGCACGATCCGGAACTAAAAGGATCAAATCAATGTAATATTAAGTTTTCTTGGCAAGATTTTGGGAATGGGCGCCCCAGCAGTGACTGAGGTTGAATTTCCCATTAGCTGAGCAGGATATGAAACTCAGTGGTAAATCAAATTAACTTAAAGAAAATAAACACATTTTGCATGCCTCAGACAGTAGACTGAGATGCACATCCCCATTAATAACTTTGTCCTTTACAAACCACAAGACAGGATCGTAATTTGAGAGCTGGTTATAGTTTGTGAAATAGTTAAGAGAAAGAAACAAGAGAATATACATAAATGGGCTTTGTGGGTTTCAAAGCACCACAGCAAAGTTAGCAGTTGCTGGCAATTTTTTGGCAGCATGAGGGCAGATAGATGTTAATTTTGCAATATATAAATGTAAGCTGATAAAATATTCTATAAGAAAGCTGAGTTATACCTCTTTTGTCCATGTCAGGAAAGCGATTGAATGAAAGAGAAAACCAAAGAATCCAAAGAGAGCCAAGATAGTATCTTATTAAGTCCACACCATCTTAGAATTAGACAGACTTGCATTCAACTCCACTAGGATAGAGGATAAGTTCCACCAGGGACTGGGAAGTCTGCTTGTTTATTCCGTGATGTATGCCAAGTGCCAGGAGTCCTATCTAGCGCACAGGAGGCATGCAAAAAACTATGTGTTGATTGAATAAATGCAATTTTGACTCCACTATCTTACTGCTGTGTGGCCTTGAGCAAGTTATTAAAGCTCTCCAAAGCTCAGTTAAAATAAAGATGATAATAGTAAATAATACACTGCATCATTGGAGAATAAAATGAGATAAAGCAGCTTCTGTCAAAACAGCCCGAAGAGACTTGGGCTCTTCTCTGTTTTGAGTATTGGTCACTGGGATAAGATTTCTTTGGAAGGAAAAATTTGAAAAGCAGTGAAGAAATATAGAAACACTTAGCACAATCTAAGTGAATGACTCAGTGACTATTGTTTCTGTTGGTGCTGGTGTGTTGCCATTGGGGTAGGAGGCAAAAAGATGAGAGAGGCCAAGAGAAAATGGGACTTACCTTGACATTAATTGTGGGTTAGAGTGCATCGCGTCTTGCCTGTCTGTATAAAGAGCAGCAAACCTAACATCCAAATGTAGCATGAATACAGTGTTGAAAAGAAACAACTAGTGAAAATTTCTTTCCCAAGGGCTTGTTAAATAGGAAGAGAAAGAAAACAAGCTAAGAGAAAGATGTGCTAATTTGGAGAATCTTAAGAAATATTTTATATAATTACATGAAGATAAAAATACATATTTTCTTAGGTTCAATAATGATTGAAACACTAACATGGAAAAAAATGACTTAGCAGAGTGTTTAATTACCAATCGTGTAGCTAACTTTCTGGGTTGCAGTTTCCCCAATATGGCTTTAAAATTGTTAATAGCTCCTGCTTTTCTTTCATCTCAGTAAGGGTTGATCGTGTGCCACGTGGCATGCTGAGCACACATCATCATTAGCATCTAGACTAATTTTCTTTCTGATTTGACCAAGTAGTAGTTGAGGAGCTCATTTCCCTGGGCTCCAGTTTATTTCATCTGCTAAGCCATAACACTCAGGCTCAGATCTTTTCTTGTGCCCTTTGGATAGGAACAAGAGATACAGACATGATAAAGGAGATGCAGAGCGTTTAAGTTCATGGGTAGCAGGTGCCGGAAGAACAAAAGCTCCAAGCTATAGCATGGTATCTACCATCAATTTCTTAAAGCCAGTATGTGTCTTGAAAAAATAAAACTGGGGAGAATGACCTTGATAAGGGATTGAAACAAAAGTCTACAATTGTAAAATAATATAGATTAGCACATTTGGGGGAAACTTAGTAGATTTTTTTAAATGCGTGAGAAGGAAGCATAACCAGAAATAATGCCTATTAACTTCACTGATACCTTATTCCAGACTCCTGTTCTAAACAGCTCTACCGAATGTGCTTGGTTTCTAACATTTTAATTACAACAGGAAAAGATGTCATATATTTAAGTAATTTTTTGAGAGTGTGAAAATTCTACTGAAAAAAAAAGAAATATACATTAAGTCTAATTCCATACTATCAGGCAAAGAATTAACTTCATTCTGGAATGAGTCAAATGTAACTTAGGAAACTTGGGTAGAAACAATTGAGATACATTTAAACAAATAGGAAACAGGCAAAAATGAATTCGAGTGAGTGAAATGCAGACTTTTGGCTCAGAGGAAGGATTGGTTATGCTAGAGAGAGTAGTTAAACAACTGTGTGGCCGAGGGTTGCTCAAAGGGAGCTGTGTGTGGTTGCGTTGTGTTGTGTGTGTATGTTCTTTGTTAGGCAAAGGTAGTCCCTAGCAAACTGTGTCCCAGCACTGAGGGATCCAGGGGAATAAATATCGTAGCCTCTCCTCCCACACTCCCATCTCCTGTCTTCTATTGGCCAAATCCAGTGAGAAGCCAGAGGGCCAGGGTCAGGTAGCATACGGGTAAGCCCTCCAATGACTGAGAGCCAAGTAAAGAAGAATAGAAGATAAATCCAGACTTGCCTTCCAAAACACTTATTGAATGCATTTTTGCCTGCCTTGTATTTATCTAAATATGTTTGAAGCTAAGTTGAAATATTTGTCTCTCTGAAAATCTTTAAGTATAAACAAAATTATTTTAGTCTACTAAAATAGTATTTCTGACTTAATACCTGTACTTTAATGGCTAAAAAAAGAAAAAGTGCCATTTTTCAATACATTACTCTTAGAAATTGCATTCTGTGTTAAGTTTTAATTAAGTGAAATCTCATGTGCAGTGATATTAAGGACTCCTCATAGCAGAGACATTAGTTTTCGGAATAACCAAATTACTTGCAGAAACAGAGATAGCATTTTAAATCCTGACATTCCTCGAATTTGTTTCTGTTTACTTATCCAGATAAAAATATATTGGCTTGTGATATGGTTTTATGTTCCTGAAGAAAAATAATTATATTATCAAGAAATTGGGAGTTCCAATGTTTCATAGATGCACAGAATATTAGGACTTGAGTACTTAGCTTGGTGAATAAAAGGAAAAAAAATCTTCCTCTCTGCTGTATCCACCCAACACTTCTTACACCAAATATGTGGGGTTTTTTTCTCTACACTGACCAATTCTCCTACACCTGTTGGGTCCTAAAATTGAGTTCAGTTCTGACATCATAAACCTAGAGTTAGTTTCAGATACCACAAATTAAGGGCTTAGTCCACAGGACTGCCAGTCCCCTACCCCCCCACCTACCCCCCACACACACACTTCAGACGCCAGGCCTCCTGTACTTCTGATAGGCTGTAAATCAGGGGTTCCCGCAACCTCCTCTTTGGGTTTGAGATCTTGCTAGTACAGCTCACAGAACTCAGGAAATTGCTTTACTTAACTATTATACATTTATTATGAGGGATACAACTCAGTAACAGCCAAATGGAAGAGCTGCGTAAGACATGGTCTGTAGAAAGAGGCTCACATGGGCACTGTGAATTGTGCAAGACTGTTGAATCACAGATCTGTACTTCTGAAACAAATAATGCAAGATATGTTAAGAAAAAAGAAAAAGAAGAAGATAGCAGGAGGGGAAGAATGAAGGGGAGTAAGTCGGAGGGGCAGATGAACCATGAGAGACGATGGACTCTGAAAAACAAACTGAGGGTTCTAGAGGGGAGGGGTGTGGGGGGATGGGTTAGCCTGGTGATGGGTATTAAGGAGGGCACGTTCTGCGTGGAGCACTGGGTGTTATGCACAAACAATGAATCATGGAACACTACATCAAGAACTAATGATGTAATGTATGGTGATTAACATAACAATAAAAAAATTAAAAAAAAATTTCCAAAAACAGGACAAACTTAAATTGTGTGACACGATAGTATCAAACAAAAAGAAAACAAAATAAAAAGAACACAGCATCACTTTAGTGATATCCTTGCCAAAGATATATAAACTAAATATACCCACGAAGCAACATCAAGCCAACCAACGATGTGACATTCTACAAAGTATCCTCTACACTTCAATCATTGATAAAAGGCAAGTGATATAAGTCAAGGTAAGACTGAGAAATTGTTCCAGTTTGAAGAAAACTAAAGGAATACAGAAACTAAGTAAAAATGTGATGATGAACTGGATCTTTGTTGATGAGGCCTAAGGATTATTTGGTGACAGTGTATCAGTGTCAATCTCCTGATTTTGTTTGTATTGGGGTGATGTGGGAGAATGCCCTGGATTATAGGATACCTGCACTGAAACTTCCAGAGTGATGAAGTCACATAGCAACTTATGCTCAAACTGTTACCCAAAATAGTCTTCCTGTATTGTATTTACATTTCTGAAAGTTTAAGACTTTTTTTCAAATTTAAGAAAATAATTAAAAAAAAAAAGAAAGAGGCTCACATGGAGCTTTCATGCCCTATCCAGGATCTGTACCCTCCCAACAGCTTAGTGTGTTCACCAATCCAGAACCTTCAGTTAGGGCTTTTTATGGAGGCCTCACTATAAAGGCGTGACTGATCAAATCAATGATCATTAGTTAACCTAACTAACCCAACCTCTAGTCCCTGGTCAGGAGGTGGGGCTGAAAGTTCCCACCCTCTATTTATTATAAGGTTGGTTCCCTTGGCAACCAGCCCCCATTTTAAAGCTATCCAAGAGCCTGAAGCCACCAGATAGCTCATTAGCATTCAAAAGGAGATTCCAAGGGTTTGGGGATCTGTGAATCTCTGTGGTGGAAAGGAAGGAGGCATTTTAGACTGCATTTGTTAAGTCATTTAAGAACTCGCCAATACTGAGTGCTTAGTATGTGCAGGCTTTGCTGTGGATGGTAGAGCTACATGGTGAGGATCAAGACAGACACTGCCTCAGGTGTGTCACCAGGGCTTGGCATCTGCCCCTTCTGCTGTCTGCCATGCCAAGAAGCACAGCTGTCTCTCTTCACAGGTACACACTCCATACCCGCAAACCAAGGCACAGTGACACACAGCTATTCCAGAGGATGGGCTATAACTCTCAGGTATATGGTGATGGAAAAATGTTGAGAGCCAGAGTTATTCTTTTTTTTTTTTTGAGTTTTCTTTTTTTTTAATTTTTTATTGTTATGTTAATCACCGTATATTACATAATTTGTTTTGGTGTACTGTTCCATGATTCATTGTTTGTTCATAACACCCAGTGCTCCATGCAGAATGTGCCCTCCTCAATACCCATCACCAGGCTAACCGATCCCCCCACCCTCCTCCCCTCCAGAAACCTCAGTTTGTTTTTCAGAGTCCATCATCTCTCCTGGTTCGTCTCCCCCTCTGACTTACTCCCCTTCATTCTTCCTCTCCTGCTATCTTCTTCTTTTTCTTTTTTCTTAACATATGTTGCGTTATTTGTTTCAGAAGTACAGATCTGTGATTCAACAGTCTTACACAATTCACAGCGCTCACCGTAGCACATACCCTCCCCAATGTCTATCACCCAGCCACCCCATCCCTCCCACCCCCCACCACTCCAGCAACCCTCAGTTTGTTTCCTGAGATTAAGAATTCCTCATATCAGTGAGGTCATATGATACATGTCTTTCTCTGATTGACTTATTTCACTCAGCATAACACCCTCCAGTTCCATCCCCGTCGTTGCAAATGGCAAGATCTCATTCCTTTTGATGGCTGCATAATATTCCATTGTGTATATATACCACATCTTCTTTATCCATTCATCTGTCGATGGACATCTTGAGAGCCACAGTTATTCTTACCACTGGCTCCTTTGCAGTGGATTTACCTGCACCGCCCACCCCAGCTCAGAATTTACTACTTAAAAATGTGTGTATTCAGTTGTGGAAAATTCCCAGACATGTTCTCTTTTATTGTTGCCTTTTCCTTCATCTCTCCTGGAACTCTGGTTGGAACTTCTCATTTGATCTTTGGTATCTCTTAATTGTTTTCATAACTTTTATTTTTGTCTCCATGTTGTGGATTTATTAATTCTCTTTTCAGTCATGTAGTCTTCAACTTAATTCTGTCACTGACTTTATTTGTTAATACTGTATTTTTCTGATATTTTTCAAACCCATCCAGTTTTCTTTTGTTTGTTTAATCTTCTATTCTTGGCAACATAGATTCAGTCCCTTCTTTGGTGAATTTGGACATTTTAAATATACTTATTTCAAGATCCACTTCAGATCAGTATCTTGTAGCTAGGCTCCCACTACCGAGTCTGCGAACTTTCTTTCTTATTAGGGAGGTTCTTTATGTATTTTGTAATATTTTTCTCTGCTCATCTTTAGTAGATACAACTTTCACAGTCTGTCATTGTTATATTAACTCTTTTCCACCAAATGTTATACAAACATATATATATATATATATATATCCTTTTTTTGAGGTGTAGTTAGCACACTTTGCACAATTATATTTGCAGAGGTTTTCCTTCAGTCTAGATGCTGTTCCTTTCTTCTTCTTGCATTGTGGTTGTGTCTATAAAATCCAAATTAGCATGGACTTATGGTCTGTCTTCTCAGGTATAGGACTTTTACCATTTAAAGCCAAACACAACTGAGGGGAAAATATGGTCTTTGTCTTTATTTCATTCTTGACCTTTCCGTCCTTTATTTTTCTGCTTTTACTTTTTTTTTAATTTTCCCTCCTTAAAAAAAAATACTATTTACCCTTTACCCTTATTAAATATTTTTGAGCAAAATTTTATAGGTCATAATTTCTACTCATAGAAATTCTACTCATAGAAATTGGGAATATTAATGTAGTGCCTTGTTTTTTTAGGTTTGAGTTGTATGCATATTTATTCAGTTTTTTAAGTAAAGTTTTGTAAGGAGATTACATAATCAATTCCAATGAATATCCCATTCCAGTTTGGCACAGATTTTCACTATGGTCTAAATATTTCTAATACGTGTCAGCAACTAAGATATAAAAATAAATCTCTGGTTCTGGTACATGGAGTACTTTAGAAGCATACTGCTATCAAGAACCTTAAGTACTCTTTATAAATAAATCTATAAGAGATATTCCTTATGCCTATTAAAAATTATTTTCATTTCTTAAGTCAGTCACCTGAGGAACACTTTCTTAGGCAACTTAAATTGAGGCAGTTTGACATATCAGAAGAAGAATGGCCCATAAGCAGAGACCAGTGTGTATGACAGGATGGCCCTGATTGAGTTACTTAATTCCTAGGTGCCTCTGCTGTCCCATCTGTTAAGTAAGGGTTTCAGTAGCTCATAATTATGTGATTTCTTTCCCCAATCTATGCTACATCCAAGGCCGCAAGTTTCAGACTGTCTGTAACATGTTATTCAAATTATTGATTATGTGTCATTCTTAATTAATAAGTGGATAACGCTTTCAAAGGCAGGGAATGTTCTTACCATTTTGGAGTCTTCTAAACCTAACACTACCTAGTGTTTACAGTTGTTGAATTTGTAATGTGTACCAGTTTTTAGTATCCATTAACAATTTACTTGTCTGTGGCTTTATAAAAGACAATTTTATATGTTATCTTTAATTAATGAATAAAATCTATGTGGTTTTCTTTTATAATGGGTTCCCTAAGATATGTGGATTTTTTTTTTTTTTTTTTGCTAAAATGTCACCAAGTTTCAGTGTTAATTCAGTGCTTTAAAGGTGTTGAAACTACATATTCAAGTTAGTCCTGATCATTCGGGTCCATATCCTTCTTTTGAGGTTTATATAAAAATTAATAACTCTTTTCCAAGAGAAATGCACATACACATATACATGGACACAGCATTTTCTATGAATTTGAGGGGTCCTATATGTAAATATAAATATGAATGCAAATATAAATAAAAACACAAACATACATATACACATATACACACATACATACACATATGTAGGGAAAATACTGTTCTAGTACAATATTAGTGTGCTCATTTAGGATCATTGAAAAATCTGAGATTTATACTTTGCTACTAATTTTTTTAACTAAAGAATTTTATAGTTACTCATTTTTTTTTCAAAAAACAACTTCTAGTGGATTTTTCTCAGGGGACTGAAACTGGTTACCCTAAAGCAGCTCATAAACAAGTTTCGTTTGGACCACACAATGACTTTAAAAAAATTGAGCCAACTCTAAATGTGGGCCATTTCACATTAAAATAAAGGTTTCTCCTCTTCTAAAAAAAAATTAAAATAAACAAAAGGGGCACCTGGGTGGCTCAGTCGGTCAAGTGTCCAACTCGATTTCAGCTTTGGTCATAAACTCAGGGTCAGGGGATCGAGCTGTACCTTGGTTGGGGGGGGGGTCCATACTCAGCAGGGAGTCTGCTTGCAATTCTCTCTCTCTCTCAAATAAATGAATAAATTTAAAAAAAACAAAAGACCTGTAAACACGGGATCCACCTTCCCTTAGTAGAGCCAAGTAGTGGCTCCCTTACTAAGATGGAACTTGGCTATCTATTTTGCCATAGTCCGCATAAGTGTCTGTTGCCTTCACGACTCTGATGGCTAAGGACACCTGCCATTTTCATGTGCTTGAACAGCTGTTGACTTACACAGATTATAGAAATGGTCTTCGGTTTTCATATTTTGCTATCAATAGAAGATAAATGAAAGTCAGAAAGGGCACATGTTGCAAGAAATACGGGAGAGAGCATATGTATTTCTTTATGAAAGCAAAAAATATGTACTCAGTCTGCCTTACATATTTATGCTAAGTGTCTGGCCTCTGCTTTACATGATTAAATGGTGATATTGGGTCTCAGCATGAGGAATGCTTGTACTTTTCCTGAACCATTTGGTGGTCTTATTGCTGTTGCTGTTCACATTAGTTTTGCTTTTACTTTCTGGATAATCCAAACGTTCTAGCAAAGCATAGCAGAACTTTACAGCATAAATTGGAGATGGGAAACACGTATTTTTATTGGATTTTTCCTACCCTTCTTTCTTTTTTTATTAAATATTCTCATTAACCTATTTTTATACTTTATACTCCCTATGCATTTATCTTTATATAACATCTCAGATCATTTTGCACAATTCAGTATAATGACGTACAAATAAAACATGTTAACATAACTTAAATTTAACTGTGTTAACTGCTTTCCTTTTCTCTTCAGCAGTCCTGCATGCACAGGTGGGCTTGTTGACACCTGGCCATCACTGGAGGACAATCCAGTGGCCAGCTGGCTCTTTGATAGTCTTTTCTCTAACAGTTCCCTTTCTTCCCAGAGGGAACCTCCACCATCCAGTGGAGGTGAAGCAGACTTGCCAGTATTCTGGAGTTGAGCTTGGACCTGCCAGCATTCTGGAGTTGAGCTTGGGCCTGAGGAGGGGGAGCAGCTTGCTCTATGAAATTTGCAGATTTCACCCTCATTTTCCTTTTATAAACTATAGTCTAGTAGTATTTAGCACTTACTCTCTTTGACTTTATCTTGCTTCTTTATCTGGTTTATTTTCTTTCTCCTCCTGGAGTCCCTTTTCTCTTGTGGCACAGAATCTAATAGAATACCTAGCACATAGTAGGTCCTTAATGAACATTTATTGTATCTTAATGAATAATATAGTACTCATCTTAATGAAAATCACTTAATGCAAGGGGTGGTACTGTTTGTGTCAACCTTTTGCATCTTTTATGTTTTTCTGTTGACCAGGTACGTTACTGGAATAATGGAGAAGAAGAATCATCAAGCAAAGTGAAAGTGGCGGGAAATGAGACTTCAGCCAGACTCCGGGGCTTAAAGAGTAATCTGGCATATTACACAGCTGTCCGGGCTTACAACAGCGCTGGTGCTGGGCCCTTTAGCACCACAGTGAATGCAACTACAAAGAAAACTCGTACGTAGATTCAATTTTTTGAAAGGCAAGGAAGTAGTTTCTGGTAGCCTTCTTTATCATTTAGAATGGACAGCCCAACTCAGTAAGCCCACTGAATGTTACAAATCCAATCCCAAACCTTTGTAAACTCCGAGTCACACATATCTTTGTCTTCGTGATATCCCCAAATTTTTAGATAGAAACCCCATGTGAAAATCAATGTGTACCTTTTGAAAAACCTTAGTGTGGGGTGTTGAGTCAAGTCTATCCATTTTTCTTTTAAAATGTGATAAATGAAAGTTTACTTTCATATTTTTTTAATTCCCCAAAGCTTGAGGATTTCTGGTACATGTGAATAAGTTAAATTTCACACCAGAGAGTCAAGAGTCATTTTCTTCTTTTTTTTCTTTCCTGCCTTATTTAAAAGATGCCAGTGTGCATTAAAAGATTACCATCAGAAGATGTTGGTCCCCATGAATATACTAATATATTTAAAAATCTGACCAGAGATGTCAGTTGCCTTGAAAGCTGAGTCTTTGTTAGCTATGTATTCACAGGGAAATTCACAACAGCAGTTATGAGATGTACATAACTTGGCTTTGAGTTACATTACAGGAAAATCAGTGATTTGCAGTTCCATAGTCTCCTGCATATATTTCAATTAAACTGATAGCACAGCTATATTTTTAATCATTGTGTTGTGTTAGTAACTTCTTGCAATGTAACCATTTGAATTGTCCTTGTCATTATCATCATTATAGCTAATAGCAATTGAGAACATTCTATGTCCCAAGTGCTTTACATGCATTCCCATAATTAAACTTCCTAACTACCACAGGAGGTAGCTATCAATATTTTTAACATTGTACAGGTAAGGAAAATGGCCATGAAGGATGAAGTACTTTTAACACAATAATGCATTACTTTTATTTACAGAAAATTATTTTTCTTCTTGTTTGCAAAGTTTATTAACTCAGTAAAAAATTTGCTCAACTGGCTTCATAATGATTTCTATAATGCATTTCTATATCCGTATATAATTCCCAAATTTTTATAAGAAATTTATCTAACATTTGTTAGATAAAATTGCTAAGAATACCAATAATATAAAATTGAATATCATTGGCTAGCTTTGTGGATAAGTTAAAACATACATAAAACATAATTCTACTACTTTAGATTTTAGTTAGCCAGTGTTAATTTGATCAGTGAAGTTCACGTTCATCTTTGTATTATCTGTATAAAAGAGAACTTGATTACCAATTTACTACTATAATGAAATTGCAGAGCAAAGGTTTAGCAACAAACCATTATAAATCTTCAGTAGCATACATTTACAAGCAACCAACTCATGTAATAATTCAGTATTGTCCTTCACCAGATACTAGGGGAAGCCTGACCCAACCTCTTACTCCTAATACATGGTGGGGGTTAGACTAAGGAGTTTGTGGGCTTGGAAATACTTAAACTGAAAATATTCTGTGTTTAGAACTTCTCGCTAAATATGTTTGGTATTCTCAATAACAATTCTGAATTAGTAAGATTTAAATATACATCACTATATATGCAAAGCACACATCAATCAAAAATTCTATTGCGAGAATATATGCAAACAAGTTTATCTGGCTCTTTCCTCTGACTTAATAATTGATGTGATTACTTGCTAGAAAATTATGTTTGTAAAAGACCGTGTGACATCATCATGGAATCAGTGAAGAACTTAGCAAATTGGTAAGACAAGAGGAAAGGACAAATAATAGGAATATTATGATAATGTACAATGAATGAAATAAAATTTTAAAAAGAAATTTTTATGATTTAGGTGTAGCATATAAACACCCAATCCAAAGTAGAAATTTGCAACAGTAATGATGGCGATTATGATTTTAATGGCTGACACTAACTGAGCAATTTGCAGTTACTCTTCTAAGTATATTTTTCATGTACTGATTCTCAGTTCTCACTACACCATGACTTGGAAGCTGCTGGTAGCCTCACTGTAGAGATGAGGATGCTGAGGCATATGGAGGTTATTTAACTTCCCTGAGATCACAGACTAAGTAGCAGGATAGGCATCCAAATCTCACATAGTCTTAATTGTGCTGTCCTCTCTTTCAACCATATAATCAGAATATCCATGTCTCATTCAACACCCAACATTTATTGGGATTTTTGCTCCATGCTTAGGACGTGGGTAAGGTGATCAAAGATAGACAGGACACCTTTGCTCACAGAGCTGTCGTCTGATGGGAATTCCAACAATTGAATAAAATCCCTCTGAAAGTGATACATTCCTATTTCTGCAATTCATTTGGAGTCTGCATGTTGATCTGTAGGTGTTATTAGGGAAAAATTTCCTGTGTTGGGTGGGAAATTCATAGAGATCATAGAAATCCTTAATTATTCTAAGATTAGAATAAAAAGCATGTGTTAAATTTTCAATTTTATGTTAATAATTTTTCCTTAAAGATACCAAAATGCAAGTAAAACAGAATCCTTTAAAGCTGTTATTATTACCGTTACTGGCAAATCTTAATAGTCATCCTAACCTTTGACATGGATTTAGCTTCAAATCCTATTTAAGAATTTTGGCAAGGTTTTTGTGATTATCTCTATAAAGAGAATTATCATCATGCTTCAGACATAATTAAAATAAAACCTTTATTATTTGCTTGCTATCTGTTTTCCCCTCTGGATTGTAAACTTTATGGGGAAAGAATCCTTCTGTGTCTTGTTCATCTGGCCCTAGTGCCCAGCAAGGTGCTACAAACCACTTGTTAAATACTGAGTGGGTAGCTAAATGGATGAATGAAATCTAAAGCAGGCCAGCCTGGAGGACTATTATTAATCAAATATACTTCCTCTTGACTGAACATTGTGAATTCAAAACACTTACTATATATAGTCTTCTACCATCTTGCTTCAGATGTGCAAGTTTCATGGACTCGTCGTAATCAGGGAATTTAGTATGCAGGCCTTTATATCAATACAGATCTTGGGTGATTATTTTTGATTAATGTAAAATACAAGGATTCTCAAGTTAAATACTGTAGCTTCCATTAAACACTTAATTTTTGATATCCAAATACTTGTGTTTTTTGGAAGCATTTCTGAGTTAAACTCTAATTAGCCTCTTTAAGTAATCTAAAATGGATCTCTGTTACTTGCAACCCAAGGAGAGCTAACTCTTAAGAACAGCTTGTATCTAAAGGCACTGATGAGGAAAAATTGCAGATGACATGTAAATGATGAGATTTGTTGGCTTCTAAAAGGAAACATATTGAGAATTTTATGTTCAGAGATTGCAAGAAAGAATTTGTAGGGCAAATATTCTGCTTTGTATAACTAAAAAGTCAAGTGGTGATTCTGGCTTTCAGTATGGGTGGATTTAGCACTCAACCAACATCCTCAAGATTCATCTAATTAGACCTCAAACTGAATATTTCTAAAACTAAGTTCTTGACTACTCCATCTACCCCATTTAAAACCTGTCCCTTCTACAACTCCCCATCTCAGTAAATTAAATCCCAATATTTCAGTTGCTCAGGCCAAAAATCTTGGAATCACCCTCAACTCTTCTCTTTCTCTCATGCCCAACAACTGATTCAGAATCTGACTTCTGCAAGAATCTACCACATCGTACTGCTATCACTGCTGTCATCCTGATGCAAGCTGGAACATCCCTCACATGGATCGGAGCAGTGACCCCTTCCTGTTCACCCTCTTTCCACCCTTATCTCCAATAGGCCACAGTGATGCTCAGGATGTCCCATTTCATCTCATTTCAGATAAATACTAAATCCTTATAATGCTCAACAAGGCTTTATATCCATCCTCCAAATCCTCCTCTGACTTATTTCCTGCTATTTTCCTCTTCGCTCATTCCACTGTCACTTCAGGGCCTCTGCATTTGCTGTTCCTTCTAGTCAGAAAGCTCCTCCAGGCATCCAGTGGCTTTCTTTCTAATTTCTTTGAGATCTTTGCTCAAATATCAGTTCAGTGCCACCCGCCCGCCATGTTTAAAAGTGCATCCCTCATCTCCTGACACTCTTATCTCCTTCTCTGCTTTGTTCTTGGGTAGAGCACTGACAGCTACCACACATTTTATAATTTGTCCTCATTTATTTGATTGTTGTCTCTCCAGCCTGCTTTGACTGGAAGACAAAGTCCTTTAGGGCAGAGATTTTACCCACTTTGATCATAACTCTGTCCTCAGAGCTCTGTCTCCAGTATTGAAGTAATCATAATTGGTGCCCAATAACAGATGTTGAACAAACATCTTTTGGCTCTGTTCCAAGGTGGCATCATTCTTACCATGTTCCCTTTTCAGGGTAGAAGTATTGCTATTTGCACCTTAAGGCTTGTTTCTGTCAACTAAACACCCTGGGAAAAGTGGACCACTCCTTTATGATAACTCCACTCAGAGCTATGGCTCTTCTTGGCTCATCCCAGAGGCAGTTGTTATGACCAGTTAATAGAAAACCTTCCCTGGACTGGCCTGAATCACATGTCCAGACCTTACCCCGGAGCAAGGGGATATAATTTCTTTTTTCTTCGGTGATAATTATACATGTATGTCCACTTGAGAAAACAGAATAATATTAAATGGTACAATGTTTTGCACTTTAGTTTTTGCTTTTGCAAGTGGAATGTTTGTCCATGCATGTTGAGCTAAAATCAGTTGCCTAAATTTAAGGAAACCAATCAAGTGTGTCCTAAGGAATTGTAAAGGTAATGTGAGTAAAACAAACATTAAAGGAATAGGAGTCAGAATATTTCAGAAGTTTTTGATAAAATGAATATTCCTCCTTCAAATACATAATTTGGAAGTTCTGGAGTTTTTGTGTGTATAATTTAATTACATAATTATCTACTCTAAGTTATGACTTGGGAAATGTATCAATGCAAAGTTTCCCAAAATTTATAGGTGACCTGTCTTCTCAATTCTTGCCATTCCTTCGGGCCTCCTCTAATATGTACCTAACAGTTTGTCTTAAAAATTACCTTCCAGGAGCACCTGGGTGGCTCAGTCAGTTAAGCGTCTGCCTTTGGCTCAGGTCACGATCCCAGGGTCCTGGGATCGAGCCCCACATCAGGCTCCCTGCTCGGCCAGGAGCCTGCTTCTCCCACTCTCTCTGCCTGCTGCTCTGCCTACTTGTGCTCTCTCTCTGTCAAATAAATAAATAAAATCTTTTTTAAAATTAGCTTATAATTTTTGCTTTCATCAACTTAAAACTAAAATGGAAACTAACCAAGTATGGAAACTGGTATCATTGCCATAAATAGATGCTAACAAAATAATAAATAGTAATAAAATCAGTAATAATAAATACAATGAACAAATAAGCCACTCTCCATTTTTTAACCCTAGCAACATGCTCTTGCCTGTTGGGACCTCTAAACCTGCTTCCTTTTTGTTTCTGATGTTAGTATCAAAGAGATATTAGAAACCTGGTATCCCCAAATCCAGCTTTCTCTTCAAGCTAACAGGAAAAATAAAGGGAATATCTCTCTAGGTGACTTGTTATTTGTCAGCTCGTCTATGTATCACATCCCAGATATGTATGTGAACTATTCGTATCTGTGTATGATATACCACCAATCACAGAGACTGCTATAGAACACTGTTTGCTCATGCATGTTCCTCAGATTTAGGAGTGTTTTTTTTTTGTTGTTTGTTTTCGGTTTGTTTGTTTGTTTTGTTTGTGGACTTCAACAAAATGATTTCTGATATTTTAAGTTCTGAAACAAGATAGTAATGTAATATTGAACTTGAACAGAATTCAGTCAGGGAATTTCAGCTAATATAAAATCAAATCATTCCCCTGGCTAAACGTGTAAATCTTACGAACTTTACTTTGTAGGAGCTTTGGCACGTTTTTGGAAATCTTCCACTTGCCTACAAATTCTCTGGAAAGTTTTAAATGTTTTGCTTAGAGTTTACAAATTGTATTATTTTTATTATCCAAAGGAGAAAAGATTTTGGCCAAGGAAATTTCTAGTCATTTAAAACAAAGAAAGATCTTCCTCCCTGACATTCCAGGTTGGACCCCAAGAAAAGTCTTTTCTGAGTTTCAGATGAGTTAAGAAGATGTTTTTGTTGTCTAGTTGCACATTGAGTCAGTTTCCTATTATAAGTCATTTGTTCATTTGTAATAACTCTAATGATTCTGAAACAAATATGTCTCATTATTTGGGAGAAAGTTATCTTTTGGTGACCTGATTCCTACACAGTGTCACATGTTTCAGCAGTTTAATCACAAATGCTGATATTCAACTCAACTGAACTCCAACTACAAAGTACAGTTTCTGGATACTGGTGAGAACAACCACTTACCACTAAATCACCTCATTATCATCAAGGAGTCAAGAAAAAAATTAAGAAATCTGTTGAGTCTTGAATAAGTAATCACAGCAAGCATATGTTCTTAAAATTCCATATTTTGAAAGTAAATGCCAGTTTCACCATCACCACTATGGAAATATCACTATGGAAAATTCTAGACAGTAATATTCTTAATTCTAACAGCCTCTACTTTTTATTATATAAAAGAAAACATTGTCATTGTTGAAAATTTGCAAAAAAAGAAAATTGTAGAGAAGAAATCATCCATAATCCTATCTCAGAAATACCATTATTAATGTTGGGCTTTCTTTTCAGACTTGAGTTCTATAGAATGTTTGTCTTATACAGTGGAAGTATGCTGTGTATTTAGTTACCTCTACAGCATAGCAATTTCCATTGTCACTCGTAGTTTTTCATAAACATGTTAGTGTATGAATAATATTCCATTGTAATAATATACCACAATGTAACCATTTTCCTGTTGATAGACATGACTTATAGTCCTAGCTTCATCCAGTCAACAACCTTTTATTTATCACTTGCTTGTAGGCAAGAGGCTGAGGACTAAGTAAAATCTATAAAGCTGACATTGAGGAGTGTATTAATCAAACACATGGAGGATATCATGACGGGTGCTTAAAGAACAATAATAATAAAAGCCTTCAACATAATACTATTTTTGTTACAACATTTGAAATTATTTAAATAATTTTGCAGCCTGCCAATTAGTGTTGCGCTGTATAGTGATATGCTACCTTTCTACTAAAATTAAATTAGTTTTTGTCATTTTTTTCTACGTTAGGATACTATCCACAGTAGAAATTGAGCTGGAAAAAATCTGTACGATGTGAAAGTTGAGACATAATTTACCAAAAATTTACAAATATAGACTGTATCAAGTTCTAATAAAGTGTGGAACTCAATCAGCCTATGCTGGGTTGGGCTTCCACCTAGGATAGAATCTGGAAAGTGAAACAGATAAGCTGTATTAACGTATAGTATTCCATGTCTCCCTGCCTTTACAAAAATGTACGGTGTTGCATCAAAGCTATTTAGAATACTGGCTAATAGCTGTTCCAGTCAGATTAGGCTAATCCAGGCCACAATATCCAACCTCCAAACCTTAGTGGCTTAAAACTGCAAGTGTTTCTTTCTCACTCATCCTACATGTCCACCACAAGTAAGATTCAGAGCTGATCCATGCCACGTTCACTCCAGGGCCCAGACTGAAGGAGCAGCCACTCACTGGGCTGTGCTGATCTCACGGCAGAGGGAAAAGAGAAGGCCTGAGCAGATTCTTCTCTGGCTTTGGAAGCTGCCACTGGGGAGTGACCCACTGCGCTTTTGCTTACATTCCATTGGTTGAAAGGAGTCATGTGACAAAGCCTAATGTCTGTGAGATGCCAGCAAGAAGCAGAAGTATGTCTTCTACAGGCATGGGAACCACATGTCCCATGGCCAAGCTGAATGTCAGTAAGAGAGAAGTATAATCTTCCCACAAGGAGTAAAGGGCAGAGGACCTGCAAAGATCTTAAACAACAATACAGTCTACCTCAAAATACTTTAAACAATAACACAATTGACCCTACCAGCCAATAATAAGGATCATCAACGAGTCGTTTCCAGAGGATCTAAGAATATAGCTCAGGTAACTGAGAGAACTCTAGAGATCCCTGAACTACACTTTCATCTGCTCCCAATGTCTGTACCCTTCCTCCTTCCCATCCTTCCCTCAGCATCCACCACCTCAAACCTTTAGAGAAATAACAAGTTTAAACAGTTACATTGTACAGATTTATTCCATCAAGATGTATTACTTATCTAGATATGTCAATAAAATGTCCTTAAAATATATAAAAACTACCCCAAACTAGTACTTATTTTAAAAGAGAAATGACAAGTCAGATACCTTCAATGGCCAGACAGGTATCAATGGGCAGGGATGGATGGCTGGGGCGTCTTGTCTTAGGTCCAACCCATTCTCTCTATCCCTCAGAGTAGGCCCATTCTTTCCCATCCAATATTGCACGAGCAATCAGCAATCAGAAACCCAGAACTTAAGTGAAAGCTCCTGAGTTTTAAATGTTGGCAATTACACAAAATTAAAGTACAGTGTCAAAAAAAAAGTTTGCAAGCTGACTGATGAGCTTTCAGGTCACAACTTCTGATCTGAAGTTTTCTAGTTCTAGAGCAATTTCACTCTCCTGTAGTTTTTAATTATGAAAGTGGTACATGATGATCTTGAGGCTCAGAAAACACTGATATGATTCAGAATAAGAATAATTGGGCGCCTGGGTGGCTCAGTCATTAGGTGTCTGCCTTCGGTTCAGGTCGTGATCCCAGGGTCCTGGGATCGAGCCCTGCATCGGGCTCCCCGCTCCGTGGGAAGCCTGCTTCTCCCTCTCCTTCTGCCACTCCCTCTGCTTGTGTTCCCTTTCTCGCTGTGTCTCTGTCAAACAAATAAATAAAATCTTTATTAAAAAAAGAATAAGAGTAATCAGACCCAGAACAGACCTTAATGTTTTCTTCCTTTCCCTTTTCCTGTTTTATCTGTTTATTCAAAAAGTATTCGTTCAAGGCTGCATTCATTCACCTCATCTATTTTTGGGCTGATACAAGATAAGCCTCAGTGTCATACTTGCAGTCATCTTTTCTACAAGACTAGTGTTGGAAGAGACGCTTCAGCCAACATTACTCAAGTTGGATATTAATAAAATCCAACCTCCCAAGCATACATCTTTCGGTAGAACAGACCTTACTGCCTTTGCTCCCGCGGCATCTGGCGGAACCTGGCCCGTTACACTTAACTGTCAGGACGCAGGAAATCACAGACTTCGGGAAAATGTTCTAAGGCGGTGCATTCATATCATTTGGCCTGAGTCACCAGAACATGGTCATCAGTCTTTCAACCCTAAGGCTACTGCCGTTATATACATTTTTGTTATCAAAGCAGTGCAGCTTGAACTCTCTGAGCTGACCTCAAGTCGTTGCTAATGCCAGATCGCACCATTTCAAAGGCAGCATAGAATAGTGTGAAAGAGTAGACACGAAGCAAAAGAATCCGCAGGGAAGACAGTCTTGTTTGGTGTCATTAGTCACATAAAAGTATCTGAGAGCTCTTCCCATCTGTAAGTTCAGCCGTCTTTCCCTCGTGACATGAGTCAATGATGTTTAGAAATTTCCCTGCCTAGCCAATATTTTATATCCTTTTCCCATTACAAATTCAGTTAACCAGATCACTTTCTGCAGCTAAATCCACAAGTACATATTTCAGCACTGCTTTTGGGCAATTGTGATGCTCTGGCCAAATGGATAATATTGTGTTTGTTTTGTGCTTGACAGGAAACTGAATTTTAATGTCCTGTCTGTGCTGCCGCTGAACCCCCCCCCCCCCCCCCCCCCCCCCCCCCCCCCCCCCGCTTTCCCCAGCATGAGTATGCTGTCTGGTGTTCGTGAGAGGGAACTGAGCTATGAATCCAAGTCTTTAAACCTCAGAGAATTTCATTTATTATCGAATGGAATTCTCATTAATATTTTAGGGTTTCGCCTTATTTTTCTCAAAAATTGGTTTAAAACTTGGAAAACGAAGAGTGAAATATAGACTCTGCTGCAGTTTTTCATGTGAATAGCTGTTACTTCATGGGAATAAATAGAAGTAACCGTTATCTTTGCCTCCCGTTTGCTTATCTCATCACACAATGCTGGCTTAAAAATTATCCACACTACATTTTGTGCGTCTTTAATCTGCTCAGTTGGCAATTTCTCTCGGCCTCTGTGTGGATGTGTGAAAGTGGGTCACACCACCTGCCTCTCTTGATGCATCAACAAGCATCCCTCTAGTGGTGGATAAAGGAATTCCCTTATCTCCACTATGAACGTGTTTCCAGAAGACCCACAGCCACCAGTGAGAAATGTCCTCAAAGATGTGATGAATATGATTAAATGAATTCTCACAATTTCACTGAAGAACCTTTTGAAAAGGAAATTTAGCTACCCTTATTTTTTTTCTGATTCCGCCTATATGCTGCATATTACCAAAGAGATTTTGCTGTGTTTTTATAAGCCTCCTATAACCGTCCTTTATCTGTTCTATGTAAAATATCATTCATGTTCGAATCTAGTTCATTTTCTCATTTTGCATCTCAAGCTCCCAGTCAGCCACCAGGAAATGTTGTTTGGAATGCTACAGACACTAAAGTGTTACTTAATTGGGAACAAGTTAAAGCAACGGAGAACGAATCAGAAGTAACGGGATACAAAGTAAGATATTTGCAATGCTTTCTTTTCCTATTCCTGGCAAGGGAAGCACAGTTTGAATGATTTTTCTAACTCTGATAATACGGTTGCCGTAATCTGATTTTAACATAGATATCAAACTTTTTATTAAAAGGGTATTTTCCCCCAAATGTCTGATTTCTTAAATATAAATTTAAGGGAAGTAATTCTGGTCATGCAGGGATTTGGGACAAAATGTTTGTAAACTGTTCATGCTGTTAATTACTTTGTTAATTCTGATGCTCCCCCCTATACTACTTAAAAAACAATGGAAATCGTTAGCTCTAGTCTATTGGTCTGGCTTTTGAGATCAGTACAGTAGGGGCTTGCCCCCTCTCTCCAACCTTCCAAATGCCCAAGCCAGGCTGAGCTCTTCCAGAGAAGAAGTTCACTTTTCCTTCCCTCCTTGATTTTGAGGACTTGATGATTCTAGTGTGTGCTGATCCCCAGCCTAAGACCTATGAAAAGACCTATGAATTAAACTTATATTCTGGTGAATATAATAAGACAAACAATATGTAAGTGAGGTAACTTCAGAGTAATCAGTCTATGAAACAAAGTAAGAGTAGGCAATGTAAGAAATAAGTGTATCTGTTCATGCATTTTAGGTGTTCTATAGGACTAGCAGTCAAAATAATGTACAAGTGCTGAACACAAATAAGACGTCAGCAGAACTTTTGTTGCCCATTAAAGAGGACTACATTATTGAAGTTAAGGCCACCACGGATGGAGGGGATGGAGCCAGTAGCGAACAGATCAGGATTCCAAGGATAACCAGTAAGTTGGTCAAAGTCAACATTCACTCTATTGATAACATCAGCATTATGAACCCCCAAGAGTAAGTCAGTCAGTGTCCTTCTGTCCATTTTTCCTCCATGATGTCCTCCATCTGAATGGTAAGAAGCTTTTGGAACATGAGAGATGACAGTAACAGAAATTTCTCATGAGTGATACAAACTACGAAGAAAGATAATAATAACTAATAGAAAAGACATCAAAAAATATTTTGCAGAACTATTAATTTGAATTTTTTTCCTCCTTATGAGCTATGCACAAATTTGCCTTTGGATTTCCTCTGAAGAACAGAATTTCTTAAGCATTTCTCAAGGGCAATGTTAAACCCACAAACTAGTTTTAAGATCTTTGTTTGCCTCCTAGAAATTATACACGAATCTTATCAGTTCTTTAAAAAGTGGAAAATGTGACATTGTTAAGGTCATAAACCGCTTGGCCAAACCAAAACACTTCTAAAAAAAAAAAAATTCCGGGCGCCTGGGTGGCTCAGTTGGTTAAGCGACTGCCTTCGGCTCGGGTCATGATCCTGGAGTCCCGGGATCGAGTCCCACATCGGGCTCCCTGCTCGGCAGGGAGTCTGCTTCTCCCTCTGACCCTCTTCCCTCTCGTGCTTTCTATCTCATTCTCTCTCTCTCTCTCTCAAATAAATAAATAAAATCTAAAAAAAAAAAAAATTCCTCGTTTCTGATTTCGAAGGAGGTTCACGCTAACTTTTCCTTTCAAAATCCAAATTAAACCTATTTTACAATAGAAATTACACTTTTAGAATTAGGGGAAACAGACTCGTATTCATATTTCATCAGTGACAGTGGTAGAAGAAATTTCATTTATTCTTTCAAATCTCAAATCTGGAGTTTGGGGACCTCAGTTTAAGTAGAGTAGAAGCCGTCTTGTCTTCTGTTCTGTAGTTCTCAGTGATATAAATAACCTTGTTCCCTGTTTCCTTTCACAGGGCTTGACCTAGTCTGTAATCTTGGGCATAAGATTAAAAGCTCTCTCTTTAATCTTAGAAAACAAAATGACCGACATCATTAGGAAGTAACAAGAAAGAGGGATATGGAAACTTGGAAGAATTTTATCTTTACGTGAAATCATAAAGACTGCCATACTTAAACTAAAACAAACAAATAACTAAACTATACCAAGAAAATGGGAAGCGTTTATCTTAGAACTGAGTTCCACAGCATAAAAATCTATAAAAACCATTTCAGACTATAGATCTTTTAAAAACTGTATGCACTTCAATAGAGCAAAACTAGAAATTTAAGCTTGTTATGATTATTATTACATAGGTTTTAAAGTAATTAAGATAGGTTCTCTTACTCCTAGAATAGTGCAAGGTGTAGAGTTCACAATCCAATATGGCCAGAGTAGTAGATTCTATGCTTTTGCAGGAACAGACACGATTTTTGCATTTTAGGGCTGCTGAGTCAAGAGTAGCCTTTTTGTCTGCCATATGCCGTCAGCTGAGCTTGCAAGGACTAGAGCAGACAAGGCCATCTCTAGGAAAATGGAGCTTTTATTGATGGCCTTTTTAAAAAAAAAAAAAGATGTTTTATATTATGCCTAATAATTTATCTAGAAATGCATAAAGTAGAAACACAGATTTTTCCAAACCCTTATCCAATGAAGCTTTCTTTAATTAAACCATTGAATTATCTCAAAATTGTCTGTAATAGAGTGTAATTGTTTTCAAAATGATTAAGTTGTTTTTGCAATTTCAATTAAAGTTAAATAATATTAGACGAACAAAGCCTAGATTCATTTTTAAAAAACTTAAGTACAACAGCGTTTTTAGAGAGATTCTGGGCAAGTAATATATGCTACATTGATAAATAAAATGAGAGCTAATAATAACGTGATTTTAGGTTAGGTTCATGGTATGATTTGATTTTGATAGGAGAGGCATTGCTTTTGCCCTGATTATTTATATTGGTAAAAATCTTTATTAATGAGTTATTTATCATCTTTGACAGATATGGATGCAAGAGGTTCTACTTCAGCCATCTCAAATGTCCACGCTGTGTCAAGTTATATACCTGTAGTATTCTTTATTGTAAATGCCTTGTGGTGATACTAACTTTTTTTTTATTATTTACTAGAAAGTTAATTGGTTACAGAAAAAGTGCTTTCATGAAATGCGGTGGTTATGCATGTTTTTTTTTCCAATCTGTATTTTTAACTTTCTATAGGTAAAATGTGAATATAATAAAAAAAACAGTAAATCCTTTTAGGGGAATCTGAAATGCCTTAATATTTACTTGATAAACCAAAGGAATTTACATATTACCTACATTAGACTTTTGATAAAGATCTTCATAAGCTATGATTTTAAGCACTGCCTATGGATAGACTCACGTGCTCTCATATGTATACGCACACACTCATGCGCACACATGTTCGTTTGTCTGTTTTTTTAATGTAGAAAAACTCATTTAATCCAAACGTTATTTTCCCATGATAACAGCATTGCTCAGAAGACTTAATCAGTATTATTTTGATATGCTCATTTGAAATACTCAAGGGTGAAAATACATTTTTTAAATTACCCTGTTTGGAAGAGGGTGCATGTGATTCAAAAGAATGTTGGAAAGTGCTACACCAGAGGTGGGAACAGTGCTGTTTTGTTTAGGCATGACAAAGTTGTGAGATTCTTTACAAATCACCTTGCTCTCTCCAGTTGTCAATTTTTCATCTACAGAATGTGGAGATAATACCCAGCATACCTGCCCCTGCCCCATGCATTGTTTGTTAAGAGATAAAGAAGGGAATGTGAAAGTGTTTTGTTACCCTTAACATGCTGAATCTGTGCAAAATATTAATAAGAATTTATTTAACCATATAAAAGTCATACGGACCAGCCACTTTTTTACAGCTTGCATTCTATTATGGGTAATGCTTTCTTTTTTTCAATGATATTATAAAATTGAAATGATCCCATTTTATTCTTTCTCATATATTAAAAAAAATTAAAAAGTAATTGTTTCCTTCACATCTGCGAACAAGCTTTCAGGTTTTATTAAATATGGTGGAGAAAATAAGGAATGACCTGACTCTCAAGTCAAATATTAAACAAAATTCACACAATTCTTCATTTCCAATTTCTGATTCCATTCAGGGACCCTTTCTTTTTTGGATGGTGGAGATAGTTTTTTAATGAAATCCAACCGTCTATCAGAGTGAGTCTGGCAGGCTTTTTAGTTCCTGAGTTAAATTTGTAATAGAACCACGGCAATGCTGCTGACTTTGATATGTATGACTCAGTCTTTCAATATGTGGTTTTCAAAAGATTGTTGAAGACATGACTTCATAGCAATATGTAAAGTATATATGAAAATCGACAGATTGAGTGTTAGACATTGCAAAATCAATTTTTTACCTCTTTCCTACCAATTTCACATTTTGCAGGAACTTGTTCTTCTTTACAAAGATAGAATTTGAAACCAACAGTTCAGACATCAAAGAAGGATAGAAATTAGCAAAATTCTGATACCATCATGAAATATTGCTTTATGTTGAAAGATTACATTTGAGATAAAGTCATTATACACAAAAGAGAAAAATATTTATAATTTTCTCTGCAAGGTCTGTATATATTGTATATATCTAGAAAAAATCTGGGTGACTAGTAGATTTCATATGACCATTGTTATTTCCAGTCAAAAAGCGGGGAAACACTTTCTCCAATACCTGTATTTTATGCTACATGTAATGGAGTTGTACCTTTTTATTATTTAGTAATTCTGATAATATGTTCCTATACTTTCCATTTTCAAGATGATTACTCTATTGTTTCCTGGCGTTTGTAGCAATATATCTCCATGAGATATGTACTTTGTTTCATATTGAAAAGTATAAAATTTATCTTTAAATTCTGTGTGTGTATCCTATGGTTATCTGTATGTATTATTTTCTATTATTCGAATAAAATTTATAACAATCAAATATCCATGCATAATTCATTGTGGTATGGTCAAAAAGAGTATTTTAAGAGGGGAAATGGGATGGCGCCATAATAGTTATGCTGATGCTATCATTTCTTATATTTTTCAGCCAAATTTCAATCTTTCCATCTTTTAAGGGGATTTTTTTAAAGTTATTTTTATACCCTACTGACTTAGTAAAAACAGCAGTTTTAAAACAGTATCCTTTGGGGCGCCTGGATGGCTCAGTTGGTTAAGCGACTGCCTTCAGCTCAGGCCATGTTCCTGGAGTCCCAGGATCAAGTCCCGCATCGGGCTCCCTGCTCAGCAGGGAGTCTGCTTCTCCCTCTGACCCCCATGATCTCTCTCTCTATCTCATTCTCTCTCTCAAATAAATAAATAAATAAAATCTTTAAAAATAAATAAAACAGTGTCCTTTATATTAAAAATATTTCAGGTATGGGGAGAGAGGGAGGGGAAGTAGAAAATTCACTTTACATAATTATGGTATCTAGTTTCTAATGACTTGACTTGGTTGATAGTGTCTACCCACATTTTTGGTAAGTACTAGGTGTATTAGTGTACCTTAGTGAAGGGAAAGACTGAGGGAATATGCAGAAACAGATTATGCCATTAAAACCCGTGCCTGCATCATCTCGGTCTGAATTACACCCTCACTAATTAGGGCTGTGTGACCTTGCTTACATTCAGTAACTTCCCTATGCCTCAGTTTCCCTATCTGCAGAATGGGGACGTGGTACTATTACTCTTATAGAAATGTGAGATCTTCGGTGACTACTGCACCCTCTGGGCTGAATTTCATCTTTTGTAAATTGAGGTGGTTGGTGTGCCCACCTAAAAGCTGGGAGTTAGTAAATGAAACCATGTGTGTGAGTGCTTAGAGCCATGCTCCATCAGTCTTCTCATCAGTAGGTAAATAGGTGACACTGGAAGACAAAAGTAAACATTTGAAGGTGGCTTTCTTTTAATATGTTTAGAGCTCTCCCTTGATCTCATTCTACTGAGAAGAAAGGTATATGATACCAGTAATTCCTCGGAGAGAGTAAAGTGATTCTGTATCAGTTTTTAATAAGAATATAACATTAATAATGTCAGATAGCATCTTCACTGTCTTTGTGCCAGACTCTTAGCCACTTTACTATTGCTAAATTAATCATCACAGTTAGGTACTAATATCAAGCCCATTTTACAGATGAGACCAAGACTCCACGTGATTAAGGACAACAAGGGCAAGTAAAATAGGATTCTAACCCAGGCAAACTGCAAACCTTGAGCTCTACGGCATGTTTAGATCCCTTTCAAAATCAGATCCATCGGGGCGCCTGGGTGGTTCAGTTGTTAAGCGTCTGCCTTCGGCTCAGGTCATGATCCCAGGGTCCTGGGATCGAGTCCCGCTTCGGGCTCCCTGCTCAGCCGGAAGCCGCTTCTCCCCCTGCTTGTGTTGCCTCTCTCGCTCTGTCTCTCTCTGTCAAATAAATAAATAAAATCTTAAAAAAAAGATCAAAATCAGATCCATCAGATTTAGAGATTTTGAGTAAGAATTTGTAGTACCAACATGCAATGTAATTTGTTCTGCCTCTATTATTGATCATAATTCAAATTGGGGAATGGAAAAGCTGGGAAGCTTTCCCTTGGCAATTGTAAATTTTGATATTCTCTAATTCTTACATGGAAGGCTATCCAAGATAAGACTATCCCAGCTTCAGAATTCTTTAAGTAAAAATTATAAAAATATTTGTCTGTTTGAAAAATATTTTCTAGGATTTATGTTTGATTTTCACCATACATTTTCTTTAATTTTTTTAAAGGTGGTTTGTGTTGATTTTCAATAATTTTACCATTTTCAATGAAAATGTAACAGTATGATTCAATAAAATAAAATAAAAAATGATTAGGATGTTACTAGTTTTTTTTTCCAATTAAAATCCCCCCTGCCTTTTCATATTCATATAATGCCATCTTTTTTTGAATTTAAAATTAATCTTAATTGGGTTGATTTTTTCTGAAGCATTGTACCCTTTTTAAAAGGGAAAAATGTACTGATATTCATTATAAGTCCGTTACACTTCAGTAAATATTGGAGGTAAAATCAACCCACAGTAGCAATTACAAAATTAGCAATCAGTAAATTGTACCATTCTTTTGAAAGGAATGATATAAACAGATTGGAATATGGCTTATTTCAATCATTAGGTTTTTCTGCTTTTGTTTTTATTTGAACGCTGTGCCCTAATTTAGCATGTCTTGCTTTATATATAGGTGATAATTACCTCTTGAACTTGCACATGTAATAAATGCACTGATACAGAATTAAATACGTAGGAAAGGGTGCTTCTGTTATTTGCTGGTCATCATTCCTATTCTTTACTCTTCTTTCACCCATTGAAATTAGCTTGGAGCTTGATGAGTCTACCTTGATCATTAGTACTGTGTGGAAGAGAAAGAATTAGAAACTGTATAATTGGATGTTTCCTGGGAAAATTTGGGGGGTGGGGGGACAGACAAAGATAAGAATGGCAAATTAGCAGATTTATTTTGGCATCAGACAGTAGAATGCGACAAACACAAAACCCAAAGCTAATCAGAAATGTATAGCTAGACTGGCTAATGAGGAAGCAAAATGTCCACTCAATGTGATTGTTGTAGTGGTTTTGCCAAAACGTCCAGATAAGAATGGCTGCCCTTCCAATGCTAAATGTCAAGATCACACATCAGAATGCCCATTGGGATCATAAACTCTGGCAGAGTGAGTGCTCTCATTGGACATGGCTCATCTTTATCTGTTTTGCACATATTTGTTGAATTAAGTCAGTGAATTTTTCACCATCTCCTCTGACCCTCTCCTGTTTTGTTAGCTTAATTTTTCTTCCTGTGCTGCCTCTGGAGATAATAGATACAATAATTAGGGGAAGAAGAGGTATTATAAAATCTTATTTGAAGTAACTATAAGCAGTAGATCATCTGTATTGGGCAAGTTGACCAAACTGGAAAGAAAGCAGTATAACCTCACCGTTAAGAGCATTTGTTCTCAGTCATAGATCTGAGTTGGAATCCTAGCCATGTTTTAAAAAACTGTGTGACCTTGGAGAAGAAATTAATCCCCTCTAAGACAGTGTTTCTCTAAGATAGCACCAATGGAAGGACCTGCCTTGGAGGACTCCTGGCATGATGTAATCACAGAAAGCCTTTGTCACAGTTTGGTTCATGGGTCCTCACTAACAGACTCTGATAGGTTAATCATATTATTGTTATTATCGGGTTTTAAATGCTGAATCCTTCTTCAATGATTACTCGTCAAATGCACATAATAATACAATCTTCCTCAAAGGTTGGTTCATGAATTCATCCATAGTTTCAGAGACTGGTCTTGAGATAAGAGATCTAAGATTACTCTTCTCAGGGAGCTTATATGTAAGTAATAAAGCAAGGGAAGGGATAGAGAGTAATTTGAGGATGAGAAAGATATTTTAGAATATATGCTCAAGTAATTGTGAGAACTAAGATAATGTTTATAGAGTTTGTAGCACAATACTGGGCACATGTAAGGAGCCTAGTCTCTGCTGTCTACAACCTGTATTCTCTCAAAGCAGACCCAAATGGCAAATAGCTCAGAATGTTGCCACAAGTCAACACCAGTGATGATATACAGAGGATGTTATTCAGGAAGATGGTTATATTTCACACTAAAAGCTTTATTGTTATTGCCTTTAAGAGGCCTGTTTGTGACTTCATATATGTTCCTTATGTATTATAGTAGTGAAGTTTAAACCAGAGTCACTTGATCTGGTAGGGCTGGTCTAGCGTGCAGAGAAGGTTCTGGGAGTTAGTCTGGAATGGCTGAGGAGTTTTTAGAGAGCCTTGGCAGAAAGGAATATATTAGATAAAAGGAAATCATGTGAAGAGTATCAAAGGAAAGCCCATTTTGAGAACATTACTATTTTTGTGTTCTTACCTAGATCAGTTACCTCCAACTCCCAGGACCCCTCACTACACATGAGTGAGAGACTGTCCTGCTGGGTTTGGAAGCACCAAAAGAGATGTCTTTGGCTACTGCTACCACATAAAATAAAGCTTTCCTCTCCCTTCAGAAGTTAAGTGTGTTTGCCCCTATGCAAGGCCCTTCCTGACTAGGTCCTTTCTGTAGGAAAAAAAGCCATTCTCTAATTCTGTTTCCCCACTTTTATATGAGAAATACAGAATTATTTTTTTTAATCTAGTTGCCTCATGCCATAGCTCGAGAGATGCATTTCAAAGTAATGAAATAATCTTGAGGAGAGAGAGAACAGGAGATGTAGGTCAAGATTTGAATCTAAAGAAATGAGGAAAGGGAGAAGAAGTGCTGGGTATATTTTCCAAGGTAGTAACAATCGAGAACATTTCACTTATTTTCACGGACATTCACTTTTCAATGAAAAGCCGTTCAGTATCTTCAAAGAGATTTTCTTGAAAATAACAACTACCCATACTTTTCCTCACAGACTTGTTAAGTCCTGTGGAGAACATTGTGTTTACAGCCACTACACTGGTGAAAAGGCAGCTAGTGGGCTACAGGTGGTTGTGACAGTAGACGAGCCCCAGCTTCTCAGGTGAGATGGCAGAACTGGGAGAGCCCCTCCGCACCTGGGAGTAACCTATTGCAGATGGTAACTTGCCTAGGGGAAGTTTCCAGATCTGAACAACACACCAGTGGGAAGGAAATTATGCAGAGCTCTGAGCTGAGTCATGGTCAAGTCTTGGTAAGTACATGTAACTTGTATTTTAGAAAAAAATCTCTTGTAGGAGATTTGGGAAATGATTAAGATTATGGGCTTGGAATCAGCCCACAAGTCCTGAGTCTGGTTAGTGCTTTCAAGTGCATTACTCGATCACTCTAAATTCTTTTGGAAATTCCTGTCAAATGGAGGTTAGAAGTGCCTGCTTCTATTGTGTGGTAATTAGATGAAATAACGCCTAGAACGGGGTTCTCGCTCTACCTGAGGAAGTCGGACCTCAGTACTGCATGCCCAGAACCGATTTCTACTTCTCTCCCATCCAGAATACTGAAAGATAAGAAGGTTAGTGCTAACTTCTTAATCCTTGAAATGCTTTGTGCCTTTTATTCCATAGTTTGAATCACTTTCATTGATCCTATTTGTATATTTGCTTACTACTCAAGGTGAAAACTGACCCAGCAAATGCCATGTTGAAAGGAGATGCCTACGGTTTATTTGTTTGTTTGTTTGTTTGTTCTGGTTCAGAAGAGAGATCAAAAAAAAGTGACCTCTTTTCTTTACTGGTCCAGAACATTTTCCCCAAAGTTTTTTGGTTTTGTTTTTTTAGAGAGAAAGAGTGCTAGCTGGGGTGGGGAGGGGCAGGAGAGGGAGACATAGAATCTTAAGTAGGCTCTATGCCCACCGCAGAGCCCAATGGGGGCCGGGGCTCAATCTCATGACCCTGAAATCATGAGTCGGATGCTTTACCCAGCTGAGCCACCCAGGCCCCTGTTATTTTTAATTTTTCGAGAGCCCTCCACACTGTTTTCCATACTGGCTGCACCAGTTTACAATCCCACCAACAGCGTAGCAGGGTTTCCTTTTTTCCACATTCTCACCAACACATCCCCATCTCTTATCTTTCTTTTTTTTTTTTTTTAAAGATTTTATTTACTTATTGGACAGAGAGAGAGGGAACAGAAGCAGCGGGAGAAGGAGAGGGAGAAGCAGGCTTCCCGCGGAGCAGGGAGCCCGATGTGGGGCTCGATCCCAGGACCCTGGGATCACGACCTGAGCCGAAGGCAGACGCTGAACGACTGAGCCACCCAGGCGCCCCATCTCTTATCTTTCTAATGTAGCCATTCTAACAGGGCTCACCACCCTTATGATGTTAATTGTTTCTCTACTCCTGAATATAACTTAAGGCAAGTCCAGTGACACATCTGCACTTGTTTTAAGTGTTCTAGGTGATAACTGAACTTTCCTGTCTAAATCCAAATAAAATAATACAAAATTGTCCCCTTGCTCATCTCAGGTCTGCTGCACCCTATCAGTCTCAATAGGAGAAGTGGGCATAGCTTTTCTCTTTATGCAGAACTTCTCTTTTTCTACTTTCTCACTAACCATGGCTTCTGAACAGAGAACAAAGTAAGGAGGCAGGAAAGAACTTAGTAAATCAGCACCTACTTGACACTAGTTTCCTCAATTGTGACCATGGACAGATCAAAGTGGCTGCACATTTTTAACAAACCCCCATCAAGAGATGGAGACTCTTTCCCTTCCACTCTTACCTGAATTGGCCAGGAGCTGCCTTAACCAATAGAATATGACAAGAAGGAGGCTCGGCCAGTTCTGGGCCTGTGCTTTAAGAGGACTGGCACCTTCTGCTTGGATTTCTTGGATCTTTGAACTGCCATGTAAGAAATTATTGTCTTGAGAGCCACCATGCTGTGTGGATCACAAGGTCCAAGGAGACTCCATTGAGGTCCCTCTCATGGGTTCTCTGGAGACATTTTTCCAACCCACTGCCCCATTCTAGGGAATTCTTACTAAGTACCTTGACTAAGGAGCTCTGTGTTCCCATACTTCTCACACTAGACATTTGGGCTCTGTGGCAGCTGGCCAAGTTTATTTTTGCTGAGCTTTTCTGGCCCCTCGTGTGGTGTGTGGGGATGGATGAAAGGCACCAAGGACTCTCTCATGTGGTTGACATCTTATCTGAGGAAATTTGAAAACGTAGGCATTCATTGCCCCGACAAACTCTGGATTTATAACCAAGACTAATGCAGCAGCACTTCCAATTTAATTCCAATTCAGAAAGGCTGGCTGGCTGGCTTATGCTTCAGATAGTTTTATGTAGGAAACACCTCCCAATCCACTGTGTACTCAAAATACAGGTGACATATAAAGTGGTCTCCTTGAAGCCTCTCTCTTAAACTGAGGTACTGAGGAAGAAACCATTTTCTTCCCATGTCAAGGGAACAAGTGGTTGTGATGGTAACACCCCAAAATGTCCCCCCAAAAACTTTATTTTCTCACCCTTAAACTTCTTATATTTATTTAGCATGAATCAGGGGCTTGAGTCACAAAACTTGTTTTGCCCTATTTTATTTGGCAAGTCTCACGTGGTGGTTGATTGAGCTCTGCGTGCTAAAATATGGAATCTATTTCAGATTTAGGTTTCAGATTCTGTTATGACTGCATTGTCTTTTCAGGGGTGGCTTGAGCCTCTTTTCTGTGAGGGCAGCAGGTAAAATAATGCTAATCCAAACAAGAGCCTGAAGGGAGAAAAGACTTTGTCTTCCCCAGTCCTTAGAGCCCACAGTGTGGGCCAAGCTAAGATTTAAAATGCAGGTTTTCCTCATTGATTCACACAGACAAGTGCTTGATGATGTAAGCAGAAAGTTTTCCTTTTCTAATCTTAAATCATTCTTGGATCCAAATAAAACCGGACAATAATGGGCTCAGAATCTGAATAATGCAATAAAGCACAAGCCAAATTTGCATCTTTAGGCAAAGAGGGTGAATGGAGGGGTTCCTTATGGAAGGCTTTAGGGATTAATCAGAAGAGGTCAGAGAAGTTTCTAAAATGCTTGCTTGGGAGGAGGCCCTAAAATCAAATTGAGGTTACTAGATAGAACCTGAGGGAAAGCTGTATTATGCAAAACCTGAGTATATATCTTCCTGTTTTATTTACATTTTCTCTAAAGTGTATGTGTGTATGTGCATACAATCTGTGGGGCAGATTAAAGACATATAAATATATACATATATATAAAGGTGTAAGTGTGTATATACATATTCATTTAACTTTTTTAACTTTAATCTCTGAAAATCAGGAATAACATAAAACAGACACACCCGAAAAAGGAAATATTAAAAATCAAACACAGAGATTATACTAAAATTTAAATAAATTTTGTAAGTGTAGAACTCTATAATAATCGGTGTTACACAAATGTCAAGGAAGAGAAACATATTTGAATAATTAAGGAAATAACCTGTAATTGAGTCAAAATAAAAAAATATTTCAGGAATGGAAATGCTTTTGTAAGTGTTTGTGTTTACAATTACATGTTTGTGCTTGCAGCAATGTTAAGTCAAAAAGATGCCTTAAATTTGACTTGTCAGTGTCAAAATGTCACTTGGTTTGTAAGACAGTTGACTGTCAAATATATTGCATGGATATGCTGGATGTTTTATAGCTACCAAGTCTAGATGCTAATTTTATCCTTAAGAGTTATTGGAAATCAAATTTAGATAGTTTCCAGAAAAGGGTAAACTTGTCTCTTTATTATGAGAACGTAAAAGTTGAAATTATCTGTCAGGCAGTGGCTCGTAGGAATTAACTTCAGACAATCAAGGATGAAGTTGTGCATGAGAACAGGCATTAATCGGACAGCTTTATGTCTAAAATAAATAACAATATGATGTGATTTGGGAGAGCAGGGTAAGTTTGTTAACAGCCAAACTTTAAGAAAATATATTTACTTGTTTCAGAGAGAAAAATATGGACTTTCAACATTTTTCAATATTTTCAACATTGAATACTTTAATACAATATAGAATACTTCAATATTTTTCAAAGAGAAAAATAGGGATTTTTCTCTTTTCTTCTGAATTTTTTTTTTCTGTTCTGTATCTATCTACTAAGTTGTGTAGTCTTTATTTACTTAATGAATTGTGCTTTTGACATTTCCCTTTGGTCTCATAAAAGCATCTAATGCTGGTTTGTTTCACATTGTTTAATTTACTTAGAAGTCAGGTATGTACTTAACTCTTGAAAAGTGTTCCATAAATACCATCCATTATAGAAGGGATCAGCATATTTTTATTATCAGTTTACTTGTCTCTACTCAAATGACAGTAACTGTGTCTCTGGCAGGGAATGCTTTTTATTTATCTTCTTATCTCTGGCATATAGCACTCTGGTAATTGAGAGGAAATCAATAAAAGAATTAATAAGGTGAATTAACGAATGAGAGTTCTGGATCATTGTCTCTCGTCTTTCAGTCTGATATAATCTTCTCATTCTTTTTGCTTCCTATACCAATCTCCATTCACTGACATCTCTGCATGAATCATGGGGAGAGACAGGCAACATCTTTTTTCTTAATTAACTGAGCACTCCACAGTCTCTCCATTTTCCAGTCAGAGACAGAAGTTAAACTAAGATTCATAAATGATTAAGCACAGCAGTAAGATCTGCAGAGCCTAGCAGCTGATTTGCTGAAATTTTTTTATTTCTATGGCCTGTTGAGATAAAAGATTCTAGATTTCCTAATCTGCAAAATGAGAATAGTCATAGCAACTCAGTAAAGGTTGTTGTGGGGATTAACCAGAGAGTCCGTGGAAAGCACAAAGCATAGTCTGATCTAGATAAGAGCTCAATAAATTGTTGTCATTAACTGAGACTTGACATTTTGATTGAGCAATGCTTCATATCAGGCTCTTGAGTTTGGGGACAGAAAATCAGTTACATAAACAAAGTCACACTGTTCTTAAACTTTTTTGTGATTTTTCTGCATAAACAAAAGGGTCTTTAATTGTTTCATGACCATAGTATTTTCTCTACCTTGTCTATATTTCATCTCTTAGTGCAATTATAATATTTCCAAAAAACACCTAATAAGGACATGAAACTTTAGTTATAAAACATCTAGTTGTGTGTGTGGGAGGGTGTAACTTATATTGTCATTTTATTATTAGATCTGCAGAATATTCATCCTTTGTGTGTGTCTCATTTCTTAATTAATATCCGATTATCTGCTGTGGGTGGGTCTTCATGCTAGGCAGTGGGATACAGCAGTTAACAAAGAAAATAATGTCTCTGTTCTCATGGAGCTTTCATTCAATAAGAAGTAATAGGCATAAGGCAAGTAATCAGAAAAGGAGCTGAATAATTATAGACCGTAAGGAAAATACGGTGAGTGGGTTAATAATGGCAATGGAAGAAAGGAGGACTCAAGAGAGTAAGAAGTGAGGGGTGGTGGATAATTTCAGCAAAGAACTAAAGGAGGAGAATTTTCTAATCATAAAAGGAGTTAAGACTACAGTTTTCTGAACAGAGAAATCATGAAGTCAAAGACATTGAGGCAAGAAGAGAGTCTGGACAAGAAAAAATGGAATCGGATAAAGTAGACGTATTGTTGACTTGTAGGTCATGATAAGGCAGCTGGATTTTATATGCAGTAAATGGGAAGCAATTTACTGCTTAAGCAGAAGATTGGTATGAGTTAAATCATTTTTTTGTTTTTTGTGGGGTGTTTGGGGGGGTTGTGTTCTTTTGTTTGTTTTAAAGATTTATTTATTTTAGAGAGAGAGCAAGCATGAGCAGGAGGGGCAGAGGGAGAGGGAGAGAGAATCTGAAGCGGACGGAGCCTGATGTGGGGCTCAATCTCATGACCCTGATATCAGGACCTGAGCCAAAACTAAGAGTCACATCCTTAACCAACTGTGCCACTCAAGTGTCCCTGTTTTGTTTTGTTTTTTAAGTTATACTGGCCACTGTGTGTCAAATAGTTTGAGGTGGGGAGGCCAGTTGGGAAGTTAGTGTGAAAGTTGCGATGAGAACCTCTGGTGGGTGGGCTGGAGTGGAGGACGAGTGTGGGGAGAAATGGGAACCCTTGCGTGATTTTGGAGGTAGGATCAATATTAGTGTTTGATGAATTCAATGTGGGGGGAGATGGGAAACTAGAAATAAAGTATGACTTCCTTGTTTTTGCTTGATCATTTAACGTAAAACTCACTGACCAACTCATCTTAGATCATTCAAACATTACCTACAGGATAGTCCATGAAGATTTCTTCTTTAATGCATACTTGCTGTTTTTTACTTATGCCACATGTTACAAATGTTGCCTTCTCTTCAGGTAGATTGTAAATTCTTGTCAACCCAAATCAAGAAATCTATCCTACCCTTATAACAAGTTAATGTTTTTGGTCTAAAGTTCATTTTTATCTTCATCAAATTAATATACCTGCAAAGCTTAATTTTGCAAATTGAGTTTATTTTGGAAGGTAGTGTTGAATTCTTTTCCAATTAAAGCAGCTTAAGAAACTCGGATGAGGTCCTAAATGTATAATGCTCTAAGTGTGGTAGAACTTTTTTAGCATACTAATGCTTATTTGGTGCTGTGTAGAAGGTACATAATCCCACAAAACTTTCGGATTTTTAAAATCCCTCTCAAGTTTATTTGTGGACCTTTTGTTCTGGAAAAGAAAAAGCTCCAATGAGCTTATCCTAATATTTATAATAGCTAAGATCAGATACCAGTCATGGACATATTTTAGACATTAGCAATCACAGAAGGAGCAAAATGGATGAATGTTTTATATAGCAAAGAAAGTGAGCAGTTTCTCCAATTTTTGACAATTTTTACTGACAAATTGCTGACCCACCACTAATAAAAATATTTTGGTTGATTCTTGACAATTTTAAATGCAAGCCTGGTAAGAAATATGTCCTTGACATTGATATTTTATCAGTCAGTTTTATCTCATGGTATCTAGGAAGGAGAAGGCCAGATTGAACCACATTCAGTTTTAACTTTACTAAATACCACAAAAGTTCCCCAAGCCAGCATTACAAAAAAAAATTAGCTTATTGCCCTTTTACTTCTGTATAACACAACATCAAAAACATTTTATCTGCCAATATGTGATTTCTCCAGTGACCTTTGACATTTTTGAGCATATATTCTCATGCATCATTAGAGGTTTCATGCCAAACCAATAACACAATTCTCTGTTGTTTTCAAATGCCTCCTAAAGCAAAAGGTTAATGATCAATAAAATGCACTGAAATGGTTCTTTATGCTGCCATAGCTCATCTATTTCTCTTTTCACTCAATATCCACATGCCTTTAATATTTCGTGAGTAGCCTTTGTTTTTTTGTGTAATGAAGAGTAACTAATGTGCTCTTTTCTCTTTATAAAGTAACACTCTCTGACAGGATTCTATCCGTGAAAGATGCCTTTCATTTGCCCTATGACAGTGGTTAATTCACTATTTGACAATACTGTGCCTTTAAAAATTAAAGGTTGTGCATGAAATCTCCCATTTACATGAGTTTGTACAAGGTTATTAAATTCATGTAAATGCTGTCTGGTTTAGGGGTCTACAGCACTAGCATTGAATGCTAAAAAGAGATCTAAAAGCAAAGCTCAATGAACACAGCCTTAGGTGGGGTCTTGCTCACAGTCTGTTTTCATAAATAAAGTTTTATTGGGACACATCCATTCCTATTTTTTTATGTATTGTCTTTGGCTGCTTTTATGTTTCTTTTTTTTAAGATTTTATTTATTTGTCAGAGAGAGAGAGAGCACAAGCTGGGGGAGTGGCAGGCAGAGGGAGAAGCAGGCTCCCCACCAAGCAAGGAGCCTGATGCCAGACTCGATCCCAGGACCCCAGGATCATGACCTGAGCTGAAGGCAGGCACTTAACCAACTGAGCCACCCAGGCATCCCTGCTTTCATGTTTCAGGGGCAGAGCTGAGCAGTTGAAGCAGAGATTATATGGCCCTCAAAGTCAAAAACATGGCCCTTTATGGAAAAAAAATTGCTGATTCCTGATCGACATAAAATTAAGCCTGTTTAGTTTTGAAGCTATGTAATCACAGGAATATACACTAGTTGACATTGTGACATTGTATAGCTTGACAGTTCGAATTTTTGTCATATAATTTGAGAGCTATAGAAGGTACAACTTGCAAAGCAAAACATAGCCTATTGTCCCTTTTTGAAATATAAAGTTCAATATTAGTCAGTGTTTGTGTATATCTCAAAAAAATAGACCAAACATAATAAATGGTTATACCTGGGCACAGAAGGAATTTTGTCTTTTTACTCACTATACTATTAAAAACTATAATTTCAGAATCTCTCTCTAGTAGGCACATGATATGTTAGTATATTTTTCTTTTAAATAGATTTATTACTAAAGTTAGCTTGAATAGCTCTGTCACAATTCATTGTAATTATCATATTAGACATATTTCAAGGAAGAATTTTCAGGATTTTTGTTAAAATAGTTATTAAATAATGCTACTTTACAATTACCTGAAACACAAAGCACTATTATAGTCAACAATTCTCTTGACCTGCATTACAGCCCAGTAAAATGGAGCCAGTATTTTAAGCACTTCCTAGACAGCAAAAAACAATGCTTAGAGTATAATACTTCTGTGTGCATATATGGATGATGATGATGATGGCCAATTCACCATGTCTCTGATGTTAGGGTAATTGCTTAAAACAATCCAATGAGCTTGGTGATGTTATCCCTGCTTTAGAAAAGGAAACAAAAGAATAGGTTTTGAATGGTCATGTGTTAGAGCCTAGAAAGTATCTAGATATTTGACACTGCTGGTTCTCAGCCATGACATTGTCAAGATGCCTCCCAGTAGGTTGAATGAATGTATTTAGGATAGAATGAATTAATCAAGAATATTTATTGAAGTGCTATGTACCAGCAGTTGTGTCAGGTTCTGAGCTTTTGAAGAGTTAAATTAAATTTAATTATGCTCCTACCATATACCAGACCCATCCTAGATGCTGGGACTAAAATTTTCACAGAGACTTTAATAGTCACGTCTCTATAATCCTAATGATTGAGTAAAGCTACCTTTTTTCCTCTTATTACAAGTGCCACTTTTATAAGTGTCCTGGCTAATTTGTATGCATGTCTGTAAACTTGTGTTCAAGAGATGTGATTGTAAGATCAAAAGATGGACAAATTTAATATTGATAGATATGACTAATGACCCTCCGAAATGGTGTACCCAAAAATTCCCATTCCATTTACCAAGTTAGTCATTTACTCATAGCTTGGCTTTTATTAAGCAAGTTAGAACCACTAGAACACCTGCTGATAAAGATTAACCCATCAGTACACATGACCTACATCTTAGTTCTTAATCATTCGGAGGTTTTTAGCACATTATAGCATGTCTTTTTCTTTATGTGGAAAATAAAATGAGCTAGTTAATGAATTCAACTAACACTCATTCAGTAACTATAACAGGGGATGAGTGAGTCCCCATTCTATGAGGAAGTATTCTGAGAAGGCTGTCAGAAAACATAGGTATCTATCCTAACTTCTGACTCCTTGCATTATCTGTTTTATGTTGCACAAGCCAATTCACCGCTTTGGTCTTAGGTTTCCCATCTGTCAAATGAATGTTAGATGAGATCATCCTTAAGTGTTCTTTTTGGGTTTCAGTATTCATTAACATGTAAATGTGGATATAATTAATAATGTAATACTCACTGTTATTTCTTAATTGTTTTTTTGCTTTCTTTCATTTCAATAATTTGTGACAATTCTTTTAGAAAGAACTGTAAATCAAAAGCATGGATCTTTCCATTTCCCTGCTTGAGTATAAGCTCTGTTGGCATCTGTCTTGTTCACAAACATGTGCTCATACTGCACACTAGGCTTTTGATGGATGAATAAAACAGTGTGACTCTTTCAGCTGAATGTGAAACCATTCAATAAAGCAAACCTGAAGATGATTCAAGTTTTGACTTTAAACCTGAACATAACATCATAGGTATGACTTTTAAGGACTTAGTTGGCTGAAATTCTTTACATATTTCACCATACGCTGGAAGATTTTCAAAAACTGTTATAGGTTGGATTTTCAATAATTAGGATAGGCCATTTAAAAAATAGCTTTGGGTATTTCTTAATTATTACACTGTTTCAAAATCTGAGTACATAAAGTAAGTCACACATAAAATTTAAAATTTATATAACTTGGGATTTGTGAGGATATTGAATTTTGCACCCTTTACGTTTATTAAGCATTTATAATACATCACTGAATTGTTGAAATATAGGCAATGAGTCTCTTCTAAAAAAAAAAAAGCAATGTTCATTTGAATTTTAATTCATTTACTCAACAAAATTTGACCACCTTTATAAGTCAGGTGCCACTCGAAGTGGTGGGCAATATAGCCAGTGAAGAAGGCAAAAGAAATTCCTGCCATTGTGGAGTTTACACACTTGTGAGGTTTTGTTACATTAGGAAGTGGCAATGATTGTGCCTAATAATGCTTTGTTTTTTTGAAATCCCAAGACTTAACTATATCAGAGTATTTTTTTCTTGCTGTTCCAGTAAGAGACCACCATGTTGATGAGAGAAATACCTTGATCCAAAAGAATAAATCTGTAATCAAACCAACATGAGTTTGCTCCTTGTTGAGTCAGAAATTGTACCAAGTTGAGTTGTCCCACCAAGAAACTTTTATTTGCAGTAAATAAGGAGATCACAGGGAATGGCTCCCAAAGCTGTGACTCCCCAAAAGAGAGTGAATGGGTTCCTTTTGTTTAGGGTTACAATGAATACTTAGATAAGGATGTCTTGTCATCCTATGCAGAGGCAGGCATAAGGTAATGTATGCATCTTAAGGAAACATGACTATACATACATTGTATGTTATGTAAATGAGGCTGATGCCCCTCCTTGGGTGGAGTTTTAGTATTAAAATGAGGTAAAGGTAATTGTAGGTCATTCCAGAGGTCACTCCGTGGTCAATCTGCACAAGCATGAGTCAGGTTTAGCTCCAACGGTGTGGGTGGTCTGGGCCAGTGGGAGATTGTATCTGGGCAATTGCCATCACCTAGGGGTGGTTATTAGTTTCATTTGTGAGAGTTAAGAGGAAAACTGAAAGAAGAGCTTAGGGAAAAGTGTAAGACAAAGGTTAGTGAGTATAAGCAGGTGGGCAGTCAAGGCCAGGTCTTGGGGTGTAGCTGGTGACAAATCCACTTTTACTTAAGATAGTGATATTTAAACTTTATGCATCTCAAACACTGGAAGGATCTTCTAGAAGCAGTGACACTTTCCCCAGGAGGAAAAAAACACATTTCGGCATTTAACTGGCAATTTGGCACATAATTCCAAGGGCCCGAGGATCACCCATACATCCACACAGCTAAAAAAGCTCTGATCTAGACTAGCTGTTTGACAAGTTAAGAAAATTAAGGATAATGTGCTATTAGATATTTATTGAGCTTTTTAAAATGTATAAACCCATTATATAGTTCATTTAGTGATTGATTTACCCACACATATTTGATTGACTATTAATGTTCTTATGTGACAGATACTGTGCCAGGCAATACTATTACTCTCAAAACAAATTTTGATATTATTACCTAATATGTGAGTTTCATTGTAAAACCAATCAATGGAACATCTTGCCTAAACCAAGTTCAATGTTTATATAAAAATGCATAAGCAATCATTTGTGCATTTGCCAAGCATCACTCTTTCTAGTTTTATGGGACTTAACTAAACAAGAGGAATTTTTTTCTTGCTTTTATCAGACCTCAAACAAGAGGATTTGACTATGTAATTATTAAAAACCTGTATTTCATACAAAACAAGTATAAGTATTAAAAGCCTGTATTTCATACAAAATAAGTGTAAGTAAAAATAAACTGTATGGTTACTCATGACACATTCCAATATATTAACTTTGTGAAGTGCAGGATTATACATAAGACTCAGAGAAGCAGTTCCAATCACCAAATTCCAAAAGATAAGTCACTGAACCCCCTGTATATCTGTCAAGTATCTGTAATAATTTGAAGCACCATATTAAATACTGCATATTTTAATTAACTAACATATTTAATTTTTCCAAGTGGCATTGGCAAGTTTTAATGTAATAAGCATTACCAACTTTAGAGCAGGTCTTTTGAGACCAAATGACACACCAGAATTACAAGTAGAGAGTGACTGCCATGCAATTATGCATCGATTTAAAATCAACACATTCGAAGATCTTGTGGTTACAAATGAGATTTTAGTCCCAGAATGGCCTTTTTGTGACTGAATCTCTACATCCATGTATTGTTCTTGTCCACAATTGAGTAGTTATAAGAAACACAAACCTTTCCTTTTGAGATAACTTTTTCCAAGTGTATCCGGACAGATTGTCACTTACCAAGAGATACAGCTTTTTTTCCTATTGAAATTAGCATAGAATATAAGTCTCTCTGTAGGCCTCTCAAGAATTCATTATCCCTTAAAGTATTAAAAGAAAATTATTGATCTTCAATGAAAAGAAATACATTAACAAGGGGAAAGATTAACATATGTTAAATTTCTTCTTTAAATAGAAAGTTATGAGATCATCCACGCCACCTGTAATAGTCTTTCCCTCAAATTAATTTCAGCAATGTGTATTACTGAACTCTAGAGTTTAACTGAATAAATCATGAAAAACTTACCCTTCTAGGTTCCATTTCTGGCATTGTAGCAGATGAGGATCTAGGACTGACCTTTCTTTTGAAAACAATCAACAAAATGGAAAAGAAAAGAAATGCATATGTAGTCTGACAAAAAAAGTAAAGAACTTAGAGCAATAGCTGAGTGAAGCCCAGACCCTGAGATTGATTGGAACACTGAAGCCAGCTATCACTGTGAATCACATGTGCAAATCACAGTTCTTTTTGTGTGTCATTTTTTTTGATATTTCACAGGACTGGGGTGGGTGCTGGTACAGAAGAAAACAATTTTAAGGCTGAGCCCATATAAGAAAGTCAAAGCAGAAATCTTCTTTTCTTCTAGTTGGAACTCCAGAGTACTAGTCTCTTCATGTAAAGGTGAATTAGAAATAAGTCTGTTCCCAGATGAAAATAGGAAAATGGCCTGTCTCCAAACTTGGTACCAAAGGAAGGAGTAAAATATCTCCCCTGAAAATATATAAGCACAAGCTGACATTTGCACAAGTTTGCAACATAAATTCATCCTAAATGGCCAGTCCAAAAATGCTGATTCAAGCCAGGAATTTAGACGTGTTTCCAATAGGAGTACATTGAAGCTCCATGCCAGAACCAGATGGTAACCCTTTCAGTGCTCAACTTTATTCCATGCCTCAAAGAAGCTTCCTTTGTAAGTTTACAAACAAAATGTGCAGCAGGCAGTTAAAAATCAATAAGCACATAAGGTTACATCGCACCGGGGTGCCTGGGTGGCTCAGTCGTTAAGCGTCTGCCTTCGGCTCAGGTCATGATCCCAGGGTTCCTGGATCGAGCCCTACATCGCGCTCCCTGCTCCACGGGAAGCCTGCTTCTCCCTCTCCAACTCCCTCTGCTTGTGTTTCCTCTCTCACTGTTTCTCTCTCTGTCAAATAAATAAAATCTTTAAAAAAAAAAAAGGTTACAAGACGCCATGAGTGACAGCCATCAGAAATAAGAAAAAGAATAAAATCACCTTGCATATAAAATGTATAAATTGTCATCATTGTGATAAAAGGAACAACTCATTTCCTTAGAAAACACTTGATTGTCTTAGAGTCATATCTTAGAGCCACATTTCCTCACTACTTTTTGTTTCATTGAAGACATAATACTAATGTGTACTGAGAAGATAGTATTTATTGTAACAGAGTTACTGAAGTCTAGCAGCTGGAAGAGCGCAACATCTGAAGAGCTACCATATTTGAGAGACTACTTTTATTTCATTTTAGGGAAGGAGTATAAAGGCTAAAAAGTATGGGCTTGAAATCAGACTAAGATCTTTAATCCTGTAATATACTTGTCCAATGTCCCAACTGGTAGTGTATTTAAATTCTAAATTAAATTCTAAGTTTTGCATTGTAAGACCTTTGTAAAAATGGTCTTACAACATCCATATTACCAATGTCTATAGTGGGTTGCAGTGAGAACTGAGACAAAACTTTTAAAGCATATGTCATAGTTGAGTATGTAATATCTCTTGGGTCATGTTAGCATTGTTTCTTTTCCTGTGCTAGTCTCATGAGACACAGTAGCTTAACTGTTTTATATTCATGGAGGAGAAGGATCACCTGTCCCCACCAGTATGAGTTAGTCTGATTTATCCCATGTATTCACTCATCCTAGGTTTAAGACTACTCAGTCTGCAGGTGGGTGAATTGAGTCTTTAATTCATGCCTTTAAATTTGTGATGCATAATTATGCACCATGTCTCAGGAAAATGTGAGACTTGTCTGAGACTCATCTGCCAGCTTACGGTATGGTTTTGCTGGCTGCTTAATTTCACTAATCAAATATTAGAGCTTTTCAAGTGCTTCCTCAGTGCCCTTCCATAAAAAGTGGATATCTGTTTGGTCTCTGGCATTTTGGTCTGGTAATCCTTTCTCTGACAATGAGAAGCCCAAATCCCATGTCCCTTAAGGTATTTACTCATTTGGTCAATCTCCCTGTGTGCAGAAATGACACCATCACCTGTCAACACACTCATCACATCTCCTAACCCTGTCCATGTTCCTATACTTTTTACTAAATACTGTCCCCCACCAAATACCCTATCACATGCTCCCCTTGTAAAGTCATCCTTAGCCAGGCTGTTTTTCCCTTGCGGATGACACTTTCACTCTTCTCTGGCTCAGATACTTGTGGCAGACCATCTTCCACAGAGATGTCCTCTATACCCCTCTTGGGCTCTGACACCCCACACCAATTAACCCTCCATAGCCTGCTTGGACTCTGACACAGAACACCAAGCTACCTCTTCCACCCCACCCCATACTCATACATGAAGACCCCTCCTTATACCTGATCATCTGATCTCTGATCACCACCATGCTTCCCACCACCCCTAAACCTCCTCTGGACACCTGCCTTGCTCACCTTCATCTGATGACTTTAGCCCTGTTTTACTTCAGAAGGGAATACCATGTTAAATTTAATCATGAGGAAAGTGAAGGTAATCAGTTGATTTTGGAGGCAAACTGAAAGTACCTTTATATTTGGAATTCTAGAATATACCACTTTGTACTTGTTTACATCTCCCAATTATTGTCCAAGTATTGAAGTCTCCTTTGTCTCTGAGGATGTTAGTATAGGACAGAACTTAGGAAAATATATGTACCAGACTAAAATATAGGGTTTATGTCCACAGATATATGTATCCAGTACTGTCAAAGAATCCCAGATTTTTGAAAATTAATTTCCATTTTATGATGTATGTGTTTTATTAGAACTAATTGCAAGATAGAATTATAGGGTTCACTTAACAGGAACTAATACTTGAGATTTGCTGGCTGATTTATTTGAGAAATGGTTTGTCTTTAACACTCTTGTCAAATGCCCTAAGATCTAAAGATTATGTGAATAATAAAGATTTTTCTAAATTAAGTCCCTAAATTGGGCTTTTGAATGGAAAATACTTTCCAGTGGTATATGGAATGACCTTTAGGACATTTCAACATGTTTGCTTTGGGACATTAGAATCATGATAGAGTAAAGGCAGAGGGTGTCTCCCAAGAAAAGGCTGAAATCATTGTGTGTCAGATAAAATCAACAATGCCCCTTAGGCATATTTCTGGTGTTTTATACAGAAAAGAAAAAGTCCAACCATCCTTAGTATGTCCATATATGGCAGGCACAAATCTAAGTAAAAATATTATCTTCCATCTCTCTCACCTTCTTCTGAGAACACTGTTTTAAACTAGACTATATTTCTATGAAATTTTCATTTATATCTAAGACTGTTCAGTCCAGATATAGGAGCTGTTAATATCCAGGGTTTTAGTGAATTATATACTTCATCTCCTGGATAGAAGAGAAACCATATGCAAACCCTTTTCATACATTACATAATTCCATATGAAATTTCTAGTATAATTCTCTTTTTATTACTCAAAACTCATTAAGGAAGAGATGTGCATTAAAACAGTAGGCACACAGTGAGCAGTGTGGTTTTCATGTTAAAACAAAGTAGACACCTACTTGCAACCTTTTATGCTATTGGCATGATATCTCTATTTGTTAGTCTCTTAATCAGTTTCACTCACACACAAAGAGACTCTCTTTGAATATTTCCTGATTATTTTTTGAAACATAATTTCAATGCTTTAATACAACTTTTCAGCAGCTTTGCTATATTTTATTTTGGCACAAAAGTCAGAGAAGATGGAGATTTTCACATTCTCATATGAATATGATATCATGAGATGTAGTTCATAGGATTTATTAGAACTGCAGAAGTAATTAATTTACAGTTGGACAATGAACTGAATAAGAGAACTGATCATTTTTAAAGACAAGTATTTCATTGCAAGTAGATGCTGCTGCTGAATGAGTTGCTATAATTCTCAGTAGTTGCATTTAGTCTGAGAAAATAATTCTCTTTGGAGACCAAGCCCCATGAGTCCCCAAGTACCAAAGATGGTACATGAAAGATTTGTTGAAGGTGGACTTTCACATTAGTATTTAATTCAAACTGTTAATTTCACCGAGGCGAACAATGCCATGAATGTTGTGAAATCTTACAAAGATAAAAATGATTCTGAAAGTATCTTTTTAGTTGTCAAGAGCTCAGACTGAGGATCACACACAAGGTTCAATTCTTAGAAATGCTACTTAACAGCTATATGACCTTGGGCATTTCACTTCAGTATAAATTAACCTTCAATTTATTTGACTGTTTAAACAAACACATAAATATAAAATTAAGCATATATTTATATATTTTTAATATAAAAGTATATGATGTGAGATATATTAAATAGTGCTTGCCTCTTACAGTGGTTGAGGAGTAAGTTACAATGCATGGCACAGATTTTCTTCCAAGGGGTAGTAGGTATGTACTAATTTATTTAAAAGGTGTAACTCTTATGAGTGACAAGGCAAAATGAGTTCTTCTAATCAGAGTTTAAAACAGAAGGGAAATTACCCTCCATGTTACAGAAAACTTTTTTTATTTAATCATGGCCACTTAAGTAATTTATATTAAGATACTATTTTCCAAACATGACCTTGCTATGAAACTGTACTCTGCTTCAGCTGAGGGAGAGAATATCTCCCAAGCTAGTACAGAGAAAAGTAAAGTCTATATACAAATATGAAAAATGTAATTTTTTTCCTTGTATAAAATAGATTATTTTTGGTGCTGAGTAAATATCCCGAGAATTTTGTTTATTGCTTCAAGTTGCATGAAACTGTAGATTTCGTAGATAGGACTCACTGGCTCTGCTGATGACATCTCCTAAGCAAACTGATTAGTGCATGGCATTGTTAAAGAGCTGACTGTCATCAGAATCAGAACTGTTTGTCATAGGGTTCATCTCACAGAAAGTCATTAACTGGGGTGCCAAGCAATTTAAGTAAAAAAACCCAAAATATATAAAGAAGTCTCCAGAGCAGGGCAGGGTTGCTGTTTGTTTTGTTTATTTTTTTATTTATTTTTATGATCAAATAGTATTTTTTATTTTTTATTGTTATGTTAATCACCATACATTACATCATTAGTTTTTGATGTAATGTTCCACGATTCATTGTTTGTGCATAACACCCAGTGCTCCACGCAGAATGTGCCCTCTTTAATACACATCACCAGGCTAACCCACCCCCCCCCAGAACCCTCAGATTGTTTTTCACAGTCCATCGTCTCTCATGGTTCATCTCCCCCTCCGATTTACTCCCCTTCATTCTTCCCCTCCTGCTATCTTCTCCTTTTTTTTTTCTTAACATATATTGCATTAATTGTTTCAGAAGTACAGATCCGTGATTCAACAGTCTTGCACAATCCACAGTGCTCACCATAGCACATACCCTCCCCAATGACTGTCACCCAGCCACCCCATCCCTCCCATGCCCCACCACTCCAGCAACCCTCAGTTTGGTTCCTGAGATTAAGAATTCCTCATATCAGTGAGGTCATATGATACATCTCTTTCCCTGATTGACTTATTTCACTCAGCATAACCCCCTCCAGTTCCATCCACGTCGTTGCAAATGGCAAGACCTCATTTCTTATGATGGCTGCATAATATTCCATTGTGTATATATAGCACATCTTCTTTATCCATTCATCTGTCGATGGACATCTTGGCTCTTTCCACAGTTTGGCTATTGTGGACATTGCTGCTATAAACATTGGGGTACATGTACCCCTTCGGGTCCCTACATTTGTATCTTTGTGGTAAATACCCAGTAGTGCAATTGCTGGATCGGATGGTAGCTCTATTTTCAACTGTTTGAGGGACCTCCATACTGTTTTCCAGAGGGGTTGCACCAGCTTGCATTCCCACCAACAGTGAAGGAGGGTTCCCCTTTTTCCACATCCCTGCCAACATCTGTCATTTCCTGACTTGTTAATTTTAGACATTCTGACTGGTGTGAGGTGGTATCTCACTGAGGTTTTGATTTGGATTTCCCTGATGCCGAGCGATGTTGAGCACTTTTTCATGTGTCTGTTGGCCATTTGGACGTCTTCTTTGGAAAAATGTCTGTTCATGTCGTCTGCCCATTTCTTGATTGGATTATTTGTTCTTTGGGTGTTGAGTTTGATAAGTTCTTTATAGATTTTGGATACTAGCCCTTTATCTGATATGTCATTTGCAAATATCTTCTCCCATTCTGTCAGTTGTCTTTTGGTTTTGTGGACTGTTTCTTTTGCTGTGCAAAAGCTTTTTATCTTGATGAAATCCCAATAGTTTATTTTTGCCCTTGCTTCCCTTGCCTTTGCTGATATTTCTAGGAAGAAGGTGCTGTGGCTGAGGTCGAAGAGGTTGCTACCTGTGTTCTCCTTTAGGATTTTGATGGACTCCTGTCTCACGTTTAGGTCTTTCAACCATTTGGAGTCTATTTTTGTGTGTGGTGTAAGGAAATGGTCCAGTTTCATTCTTCTGCATGTGGCTGTCCAATTTTCCCAACACCACTTATTGAAGAGACTGTCTTTTTTCCATTGGACATTCTTTCCTGCTTTGTCAAAGATGAGTTGACCATAGAGTTGAGGGTGCATTTCTGGGCTCTCTATTCTGTTCCATTGATCTATGTGTCTATTTTTGTGCCAGTACCATACTGTCTTGATGATGACAGCTTTGTAATAGAGCTGGAAGTCGGGAATTGTGATGCCCCCCGCTTTGCTTTTCTTTTTCAATATTCCTCTGGCTATTCGGGGTCTCTTCTAGTTCCATACAAATTTTGGGATTATTTGTTCCATTTCTTTGAAAAAAGTGGATGGTATTTTGATGGGGATTGCACTGAATGTGTAGATTGCTCTAGGTAGCACTGACATCTTCACAATGTTTGTTCTTCCAATCCATAAGCATGGAACATTTTTCCATTTCTTTGTGTCTTCTTCAATTTCTTTCCTGAGTATTTTATAGTTTTCTGAGTACAGATCCTTTGCCTCTTTGGTTAAATTTATTCCTAGGTATCTTATGGTTTTGGGTGCAATTGTGAATGGGATCGACTCCTTGATTTGTGTCTCTTCTGTCTTGTTGTTGGTGTATTGGAATGCCACTGATTTCTGTGCATTGATTTTCTATCCTGCTACATTACTGAATTCCTGTATGAGTTCTAGCAGTTTTGGGGTGGAGTCTTTTGGGTTTTCCACATACAGTATCATATCATCTGCAAAGAGTGAGAATTTGACTTCCTCTTTGCCGATTTGGATGCCTTTGATTTCGTTTTGTTGTCTGATGGCTGTGGCTAGGACTTCTAATACTATATTGAAAACAGTGGTGAAAGTGGACATCCCTGCCGCATTCCTGACCTTAGGGGGAAAGCTCTCAGCTTTTCCCCATTGAGAATGATATTCGCTGTAGGTTTTTCATAGATGGCTTTTATGATATTGAGGTATGTAGCCTCTATCCCTATACTCTGAAGAGTTTTGATCAAGAAAGGATGCTGTACTTTGTCAAATGCTTTTTCTGCATCTATTGAGAGGATCATATGATTCTTGTTCTTTCTTTTGTTAATATATTGTATCAAGTTGATTGATTTGTGGATGTTGAACCAACCTTGCAGCCCACGGATAAATCCCACTTGGTCATGGTAAATAATCCTTTTAATGTACTGTTGGAACCTTTTGGCTAGTATTTTGGTGAGAATTTTTGCATCCGTGTTCATCAAGGATATTGGTCTGTAATTTTCCTTTTTGATGGGGTCTTTGTCTGGTTTGGGGATCAAGGTAATGGTGGCCTCATAAAATGAGTTTGGAAGTTTTCCTTCCATTTCTATTTTTTGGAACAGTTTCAGAAGAATAGGTATTAATTCTTCTTGAAATGTTTTGTAGAATTCCCTTGGGAAGCCATCTGGCCCTGGGCTTTTGTTTTTTGGGAGATTTTTGACTGCTTCAATTTCCTTAGTGGTTATAGGTCTGTTCAGGTTTTCTCTTTCTTCCTGGTTCAATTTTGGTAGTTGATACATCTCTAGGAATGCACCCATTTCTTCCAGGTTATCTAATTTGCTGGCATAGAGTTGCTCATAATATGTTCTTATAATTGTTTCTATTTCTTTGGTGTTGGTTGTGATCTCTCCTCTTTCATTCATGATTTTTTTGATTTGGGTCATTTCTCTTTTCTTTTTGATAAGTCTGGCCAGGGGTTTATCAATCTTGTTAATGCTTTCAAAGAACCAGCTCCTAGTTTCGTTGATCTGTTCTACTGTTCTTTTGGTTCTGCTCTGATCTTTATGATTTCTCTTCTCCTGCTGGGTTTAGGCTTTATTTGCTGTTCTTTCTCCAGCTCCTTTAGGTGTAGGGTTAGGTTGTGTATTTGAGACCTTTCTTGTTTTTTGAGAAAGGCTTGTATTGCTATATACTTTCCTCTCAGGACTGCCTTTGCTGTATCCCAAATATTTTGAACAGTTGTGTTTTCATTTTCATTGGTTTCCATGAATTTTTTTAATCCTTCTTTAATTTCCTGGTTGACCCATTCATTCTTTTTTTTTTTTAATTTTTTTATTGTTATGTTAATCACCA
>NW_027397077.1:29013193-29069924 GCF_003265705.2 Callorhinus ursinus | reverse complement strand
TAGGTGTTCAGAATGGTTTGATCACTATCCAGCTGAATTCCTGAGACCAGAGGAAATCCAGGTCTCCTACTCCTCCGCCATCTTGCTCCGCCTCCTCTGTTTTGTTTATTGATCCCTATGAGTTTAGCCTCCTTATCCAGTCTCTGGTCAACTAGTCATCTGTGTAGAGCCAAATGGAAATCCATTATGCTTATTTCTTCTGGTTTCAAGATATAGACTAAATGAACCATAATATGTTTATTATGTGGATGCTCATGGAATGGAACCATAAAACCATTTTAAAAAGAAAAAGGTAGTTTCTAAGCTAGTTCGAAACCTTTCTCTGGGGATTCATGATGTCTTCGGTCCTGCCCCTAGGCCTTTGAATCCAAAGCCTAAACTAGCCACTGTACAACATTGCTTCTACAGATACTAATGACCAACTTGGTTAAAAGGTAATTTCTTTTGAACTCCAGGCTTATGGAGAGGGACTTGCATACCTGTGGTACCTCCTCAAGAATGCTCATTGGTATCTCAAACTGAAAATAAACTCCTGATCTCCCCTGTCCCTGAACTTGGAGGAAGTGACATCACTATTCATAGCCTTGAGAATTCCCTCTACCTCGATTCCGCCTTATTCACTTCATCACTAAAGTATCTTGATTGTCTTTCCTTCTGAATGTATATCCAATTGGCTCCTATTTTTTCATGTTCTCTATTATTATTTTAGTCCAAGCCACCATCAAGTCTGGTGTAAAATACTACAATAATTACCATCTCGCCATGCAAGTCCTCCCTAGTGCATTCCCTCAATGCATCAGCCACAGTGCTCATACCACACCGTATCCAATCTGCTCATACCACACCTACCCTGTAACTCTTCAAATGTTTTCTATTGTTCTTAAGTTAAAGACCAAATCTTCAACAAGGTCATGAATGCTGTGGTCTCTATGCCCTTCCCTCCCTCTTTCCCACTCTCCTCCAACCATACAGTTCTTCTTTCTCCACTACACAAAACGGTTTCCCAAGACAAGTCTTCCTTTCATGCTTTTCTTCCCCCCTATATTGCTCCTCAGTTCAAACTTAATCCACTCTTATGCTCTCTCCAAGAAACCTGTAATTTTCGCTGATGTTGGTTGTGTCATGAGGACAGAGTCAAACTTAATTCATCTATAGCCCTGGTACTTAGGCTAGCACCAGGTGTAGGTGCTTATTTATTTGAATAAATGAGAAAGGAAAGAAAAGGTGATATTTTTAAATCATTAGCTTAAAATTTAGGGAGCTTTTTGTAAGGTACACAATTGTTCCTCTAAGGACCAAATGAGGAAAAGTGATTAAACTAGAGTAATTTACCCATGAAAAATTTCACCAACAGGGACATGAGGAAAATCTGTCAAAGATTTGACTAAGACATCCCCCTGGATATCTGTATTAGTGCTGCTTTAGAACATCTTGAAAGCCAATGATTATATAAAAACATATGGTGATGATAAATTCTTATGCATTCATTATTATGTAATATGTTTATGTATGAGACAACTTTCAAAATATCATTGACATTTTTGTCTCATTGAATTTTTGAGGTGGCTGCTTCCCAAATCCTTGGATCCTAATCTGGCTGTCATCAGGTCAGCTCTAAAGGTACAGAGAGGGTGCTTGAACAGGTGAACTGCTGTTAACAGTAGAGTTTGTCTCTCAGATTCCTCTCTGATTTTTGACCCGAATGAACAAGGCTGAGTGATTCTGATTTGGGGGCCTCATGAACTCATAGCAATTTGATGTTACTCCATTGTAAAAAGCCTCCATTACTGGAACAAGCATAAATAAGCTTACCAACTCTTCTTTAACTAAAAAGAGTCCTTATTTTATTGAAGTAAAGATTCTATGAAAAATTGTTAGAAATGATAAATACATTCAGTTAAGTTTCAGGACACAAAATCACTATACAAAAATCAGTTGCTGGGGCGCCTGGTTGGCCCAATCAATTAAGCATCTGGCTTGATTTCAGCTCAGGTCATGATCTCAGGGTCACGAGATTGAGCCCTGCATCAGGCTCTGTGCTGGGCGTGGAGTTTGCTTAAGATTCTCCCTCTCCCTCCCCCTCCCACTTCTAAAAAAGCAAAACAAATAAAAAAGTTTCCTTCTCTCCCTCTCTCCTCACCTCCCGTTCTCTGTCTCTCTCTCTCAAAAAAAAAAAAAAAATCGGTTGCATTTCTATACCCCAGTGAAGCATCTGAAACAGAAGTAACAATCCCATTTACATTATGACTAAAAAACAATAAAATAGTTAAGCATTTCTTTAACCAAGAAAATGAAAGATAAATACACATAAAACAGTAAGACATTGATAAAAGAAATTAATCAAAAGGTAAGAGGAAACATTAAAAAGAAAAGAATCCTTATTAATGGCTCCCATTTCCCTACCTACTTCCTCTTAAGGAGGGGGCTGACCTGTCTTGGGCAAGGGAAAGTTTCTGGTTCCTATTATGCTTTGCTTTCTAAAACCAAGGGCAATGACCAATAAGAAAAGTTCTAGAGGTCCCCTACTGTACCAGGTATTAACACCTGGTTGCTTACTTCCTGAGTAGGCTGAAGAGAATGGCATTGGTAGAGAGGGAAAGGACTTACTTGTCTCAGTGAAGTGCCTATTGAACAACCTGTACAAAAGTTGTTTGTTTGTTTTTTTGTTTTTTTTAATTTTGACCATCAGTACAGGTAATGTTATCAGTAAAATATCAATTCTTACTAAGATTACCTCTTGTAATTGTGTGATTGAACAAATTGTATTGGTGAAACTGTTGTTGGTATTTGCTTAGGAAATTATGCTTTGAAAAAATTTTTTTTCAAATGATGAAATAGATAAAATCTTTTAGATCAGTGGTTCTCAAAGCATCCCCCTCGGAACTCTTGCAACTTGTTAAAAATGCAGATTTTCAGTTTCCAACTCAGATTGTACTGGGGTGAGATGGAGCCCAGCAATTGGTGTTTTAACAAAGCCCTCTGGGCGATTCCGATGCACCCTCAGGTTTGAGAGTCATTGTGTTAGATCATCAGCCCACTTCACATATGTTAGAATAGAGTCGCCTCTGACAATATAACAATATAAACAATATATACAAACAATATAAACAATATAAACAAAAAAACAATATAAAGCAACTTGATTGTTAATGCAAATCTATGTTAATGCAAATAGGTGTTTATCAGGTATGCAGCTGCTGGATAAGAGTACTCAATCATTAGCTAAGTGACTTATTTTTGATCATCTACCTCCCAGCAGGCAATTCAAATGCAGGTCTCCAAAAAATTACAAAGTACTACATGTCATAGACATTCATAGTCATTGCTAATTGTCAAAATCTTAAAACACAAACCTGCGAATATCAGTAGTCTACTGTATTCATTCTAAAAGCATAACATTTAGTATGGTGAAAATAGATTTTGAAAGTGCAATAATTAATAGGATCTGTGATTACATTCATATTGACTTTTTAAAGTAGGTAAAATGGTATTGCTGTATTTAAAGACACTTAAGTCAGATTACTATTCTACCTAGGAAGGACATATCTATGTAAAAAGAAATCAGGGTCATTATAATGTCTTTGAAAAGTACTCACTTGAAATATTATATTTAGAGGGTAAAGATTGGATTCCAAATCCTTTTCAAAGAAAGAAAGACAAATGTAGTTTTTCAGGTCACTTTTGAATTCAGTGAGACTTCAATCATCTCTCTATCCAATAAGGGTCCCCCAATTCAAACATCGCCACATGCAGCAGAAAAATGTTCAACGTTTGGCACTGATCCTTGTCCAAGCTCAAATGGTGTTTTGAAAGGCTCTTATTACATATTCCTTTCTCTCCTTGAAAGACATACTCTAATTATATTTCATCTGCTCTTTAGTTTGTGGATAGAAGCTATAGTTTAGCAATAGAAATAGAAAGCTAAGACTAGAGATCCAAGCTTTTAATGGTTCACAAAACAACAAACATTGACAAAGTACTGGATAAATATTCTCTTCTCGAGGTATTAATCACAGTTCCAATTATACAATGGGTGTGAGATCTCTTGAGTGTTTGTTTAAAGAGCCTTTGTTCCTTTATGTGATTTTTTTTCTTTTTAATTATAAATATGTTCATCTCCATTGTGTTATGGTTGGGTGAATTTCTGTCTCTATGCCTGCATCCACACCTTACCTTCTGTCTCGCTGCAGTTCTTGCTTATAACTAAAGGCCCATTCCATTTCTGCCAGTAGCCACTGCTGTTTTCTGCTTATGGCATGTGAGGTGGGCTCTGTTGTCTGTCCAGAGCCTTACTATCTGTAGGAAATTGCCCCTTCCTCCTTCCGTGTGCTTTGCTAGTACTGTCAGTTTAGGGCTGGCCTACCCTTGTGGTTGTGGGGCTTGGACAGGGGTGAAATATGGCCTGAGCTTCCAGTTCCAAGCCCTGGCCCTGTGGTCCAGGAGGAAGAGGAACATTTTGAATGCGTCTGTCCAGAGAAGGTGCTTCCTTAAAATTCTCTGCCTCACAGAGAAGACCTTATTATTTACACAAAGGATTTGGTAGGGTCTTGCTCCTAGTAAAAGGAAGAAGCCAAAAATGAAATAGTGAAGCCCTTAATCACTTTCTGGAAAGGTAATAGCAAGAGGCTAACACAGGAGAAGGTGCGGACTCCCCCTGTTCCATTCCTCTCCATGGGACTGCACACCCGTGATGGGCCAGAAAAAGTTCGTGTTGCGCCTGAGCAGGAGCCTTGAACAAAAACTCTGGCAGTATTATGGACCCTGAAGCTGAGGGGAGGGAATGGGGGAGGTCTAGGTGTAGAAAAATACGAGGTCCCGAGTCTGAGTGGAGAGAAGTGTCTTCAAGGTTTCCCCATCTAACCCCACCCCCTACTTGCCTAAGGAGGCCTCAGCAGGGGTGCCAGAGGAACACCTCTGCCTGAAGCCTTGGATAAAGAGAACTAGGAATGAAGGCTCTGGGTCAGGAATGTAAATATGTGGAGAGCATGACTGGCCAGGAGGTCTGTGTCCTTGACTGAACTCCCCTTCAGAGACTGCCATGCACTGGCGGGGTCCCAGGTCTGGTGTGGGGAAGCCTGCTAGGTAAAGCCTCTATAGCCATTACCTGTGTCAGAAGAATCACACGTGGAATTTCAATGGGGAGCTGGATTTCTTGCTAACCTTTGTCTTCTTACAGCTTCTCTTACCCCTTTCATGTGTCCTGAAAGCAGTACTCTAACACACAAGCCCTTAATGAGGTTTTCTTCCAAATTAATTTTTTACCTTATTTGTTCTCTAGCACTGATGTGTTGTAAGAATAACCATAAACCTGTCATGTTGCAGTGTCTAGCATAACAGCATACCTCTCCTCTTTCTTTTAGAAACGTAGGACCTTTCCAGACTCTCCTGTTGGAGGTAGGCACCCTTTCTGTGACAGCACCAGGCATGTATTATGTGCTCCAAAAATAATTGTTGACTTAAATATAGATGATCTCCATTAAAAAAAAGAGAGAGAATCTGACATGCCAGAAGGAAATAAAAGAAAAATAAAAGAAAACTGTATGATCACTAAGCTATATAGAAATGTGTCATTAATAGCTGTGAGGAAGGAATCCAGGGAGTGAAGGTGAACTCTCCTCAGGCCCTGGTAGAGGTGAAACACCTCTCCATCCTGGACACAGGGAGGGGTGAAGTCATAGTTCTCATTGTCTGTTGTCCTTGCTTTCTTTCATCCATGAAGGAAGAAGTTGTGGATTGGAAAATAACCAGTGAATAATTAGACATGAGGGAAGGAAGGATAGGAAAGGAGATAAGGATGATGAAGTGTGTCAAACCTCATCTTTCACTAGAAGATGTTGAGTCTGCTAATGTTGGATTCTGACTCTACTCCCACTCATTGCTATGTCTATCATAGACCAAAAAGGAAATCAGCAAATGAAGCAATTTCTTCATGGGCTACAGTAGAGATTGTGAGACTAGCATTCAGCATGCTAGATTTTAGGTAGACATGAGGAGTAGTTGAAATATCCAGCAGGCAGTTAGAGGTGTGTGTGTTAAAATGAACAGAGGTGTTGATTTGGATATCGTCCAAATAATGATGGTCATTAAATCGATAAACAGACACTGTAAACTGACCACGACCACAAAAACAAAAACAGATGAAATTACTGACAGGGAAACATATGGACAGTCCAATTTAACCTCCACATAAAAACCAAAATGATATATCATTTAATAATAATGGAGAATATCCTAGAGATGCTATTTCACAAGAAAGCCACACTAATACTTCATCTGTAAAGGATTGTGCTTAGGATAAGACCAGAAATAGCTTCTGTTTTTGCCTTTCAACCACGTGAAAATTTGATTTGACATTACTCTTTATTCTTAACAAGAGTCAATTTCCAGGGAAGAGCAATATAAATGAGAAAACATTTATCTTATTTGGAAGAGATAGAGAGGTAGAGTAAGGTGTAGGCAAGGAGTTATAATCTGAACTGACTGCCTTTCCCTTTCTTGTAAAAGAGACAATATTTTGCATTGGAGAATGCTTGGAGTTCATTAATTAAATAGGGCAAAAATAGAATTGAAAAGGAAAGCACTTTTGGTCTCTTTGTCGAAGAAAGTATCTTCCCTTGACCATCCTGTTGCTTAAGAATAAATATCCTGTTAATTATTTCTTTTGGTAAAATACTACGTTTGTTGCATTGAAGGTGTTTTAACCTTTCAGCTGTATGGTAAACTAGTGATAAATTCAGCTTATATCAGTCCAGGTCAGTGTGTCCCTGGGAAGGGTTATCTCTTGCCCCAGATAAACACCAAAATTATGTTGTTCTCTTCCTGTGGAAACATTGCATCCCTTGGGGTCAGGAAAACTTATCACCTAAGTCATCTAAATGTTATTTCTGTCCTCCCTGAAGTTATAAGCATTGTCCCCTGGGATTCTAGGTACAATATATGTCATTTTTTTTCTTTCTTTGGAATTTCGGTTGCTCCTCATGTAGCACGCGTGTATTTGTAGTAGACTGTTGTATCTGGAGTTTATAACTCTTCTTGTTTATCTCATCCTTTTCATCAAACTATGACTTAGGATTTTCATCACCAGGGTGAAATGAAATGTATGACCTAGAGAATTCCCTATTTTTTTTTTTACAGATGGACTCATCTGCCTGTCTTCCAGAGAAGGATTGCTAGATTGTACTTAGGATATGATCGTCTTTCTGGAAATGGAGGTTATAGCAGGACTAGCGATAGAAAGTGTCTATTTTTCATCCTATGTTTTTAACTTCTCTTCATCCCCAACATGCCGCATCAGTCACAAGATCCCTTATCATTGATACCTGCTCCTAGGGTTGGCTCTTATCTGTAGCATATCTAAAGTTCTTTGAGGTCAAATGTAAACTCTTCTAAGGCTACTCACATTTTTAAGCTTTATCTTCAAAATAAAAATATATGGTGATTAACATAACAATAAAAAAATTAAAAAAAAATGAAGCTTTTTCCCTATCATGGAAATTTCAAGATTATTTCAAGGTTACATGTACCATGATTTTGACTTCATGGTAGTGTCATAAATTTATGTTTTCAATGCAAGAGAAGGGCAGCAGAACTACTTACAGAACAGTTGAGATTCTAGCTCCTTTCTACTCATCCTGTGAAAACAAATGGGGACCCTAAAATTTCTTTATTTTCTAAAAGTACATTGTTTCTGAAAAATGAATAATAGAGACTATCATTCAACTATTGAGACTAAAGCTGCCTGTTGTCAACTTTTGAATGGTCACCTATAACAAAGAGATTCTATGTACACAAAGCATCCTGTGTTCATAATTTTTAGAATATGAAGAAAAAGAAAATTCAAGTACATAAGGACAGATGGACTTATTTTCAGTATAAGTAATAACTGTCTACTTGAGGGGAAAAACCAAGTTAGGGCTGTACTTCAAAAATGTATCTAAATAACCTGCCAAAGGGAATTCGTTGACCTTTGAATAACATGGGTTTTAGGGGCACCTAACTGCACAGTCAAAAATCCACATATAACTTCGACGCCCCAAAAACTTAGGTACTAATAGTCTACTGTTGACCTGAAGCTTTACTGATAATATAGTCAATTAACACATTTTATATATGTATTAGATATTATATTCTTACAATCAAGTTAGAAAAAGGAAAATGTTATTAAGAAAATTATAAGAGAAAATATACTTACTGTACTGTATTGAACAAAATCTGTGTATAAGTGGACCAGTGTAGTTCAAACCCATGTTCAAGGGTTTACTATAAAACTAAATCATGAAATATATACTATATTAAATATTATATAATTTATTGACTCCTAAAAGAATAGGGAGAAAAATATATGTAAATAGATAACAGATAAGTGGAAAGGGAGAATTTTCTAAGTAGAAAGGCAAAAGAAGGAAGCAGAAAGGAAAAAAAATACATATGTGTATCTGAATAAAGGTCAACATCTTCTATATACGGTAATAAATGAGACAGAAAAAAGAGGGAAACTTTGGCATATGTGTTATATGATGAAATTAATATCTGTAATGTATAAAGAATTCTTAGAGAATAATAATAAAAGGATAAATGACCCTATTGTAAAATGAGCCAAAGATATGAATAGAAGACATTTATTGGACTAAAAAATGTAAAAAATGTAACAAGGTCAACTTCACTAGTATTCAGACCAATACAAATTAAAAGAGGAAATGCAATTTTTTAACTATCAAATTGGCAAGTCCTTTTTTTATCTGGTGCTTAACCAAAGAAAAAGATGATTTATTTCAACTCAGTAGGAAATACTAACCACGTTGGAGTTCTATAAAGAGGACATGTTAGACTATCCTCAACAGAATTCCTTCCAGAAGAGATTTTTAAGGGTCGCTTTAACTATTTTTTTTAAGATTTGATTCTTTTCTTCAGTCTGTACATTTTTAAACTCCTCTATTTGAGCTATGATTGACATACAAAAGCTGTGCATTTTTAATGTATGTATCTTTTTGAGTCTGAAGATGTTTTTAATGAAATTTCCAAGCATAAATAATAAAGAGAATAATACAGTGAACCTCCATGTACCCATGAACTAGATTCAACATTTATCAAGATTTAAAAACAATATTGATTGAAAAAAATTTTTTTGTCTTTATGATCTAATCTCGGATACAATGCAAGTATATGGTACATTTCAAAAGACTCATAATGTGCAAATGATCTGACCCTGCACTTCAACCTCTTAGATATTATTCTAAGACAATAGTCTAGGATTTGAATGATGAATTATTTTCCACATGTTAAGAAAAATAGAAGAAAATGCCTTACAAATTAACTTTTCCCAAATGAACACTTAAATGATTTATGAAATTAGGCAGAAAATAGCTACCCTGTTTAAATGAGTTTTGGGACTCAATCCAAATCATTAGACCCCAAAAGTCCTGCTCTTTTCACAACTTTTACTAGAAATTAACAGCTCTTGGCCTCATAAATGGGTGGGGCACAGCATTTAGTGGTTTAATACATATTCTCTCACCCTTATAAAAGCTCTGAGGTTGATACTATGGTTACCCCTCTCTCCAAGATAAGGATGAGTAAAGGGCCCTGTATTAATACAATGAGTTCATGTTAGCATCTGGGCATCTGGGATCTAAAGCTTCCATGGTGAAACACAAACCAATTCCTGCTATGCTAAAATGAAATAGAACCTTTTAAAAAAATGAGTCAGTAACAGGTGAATCCAGAATGATGAGTCCTGAAAATATACCCGATATTTGTTTTGCTTTTTTTTGTTTAGGAAAGGTATTTCTTTTTTTTCTTAAGTTGACTTTAATATTATTCTACTAAAGCAAAAGCCCTAGACACAATTACAAAGAGACTGACAAGTAGAAAAGGTATTTCAGCTCTTAGGTAGACCTAAACTCTCCTACCAGACTTTTCTTTGCTGTTGTTTATATATTTTTATTTTTTTTTTATTTTTTATTTTTTTTTTTAAAGATTTTATTTATTTATTTGACAGAGAGGGACACAGCGAGAGAGGGAACACAAGCAGGGGGATGGGAGAGGGAGAAACAGGCTTCCCGCCGAGCAGGGAGCCCGACGCGGGGCTCGATCCCAGGACCCCGGGATCATGACCTGAGCCGAAGGCAGACGCTTAACGACTGAGCCACCCAGGTGCCCCTATATATTTTTATAATAAAATACGCTTACAAAAAAATCCCACACAAAACAAATGTACGCTTTAAAAAATTATTTCAGAGGACCCATTTTATAACGATCATCAAACTAGGAAATAGAACTTTGCTACCTACCTAAACATCCCTTCCACATGCTCTTTCTCAATCACATCTTCCCTCTTCCGTAAGTAGCCATTATCCTGACTTTATAGTAATACTTTTAATATTTTTATTTACCAAGTGTGAATCCTTAGACATATGAGTTTATTCTTGCTCCTGTATTTTAACCTAATGTATCTTTTAAGTCTCTCTTAATCTACAGGTTACCACTCCATCCTTCTTTATTTCTTAGAATTTATCAGCACAGTATTATTCTTAAAAACATTTTTTTCTATGTGGTGGCAGGCTTTCCTGCAAATAAATTGAGCCGCTGAACATGGGTAGTTATTCTGTGTTCAAAGACTCATGAATCACCCTTTAAACCACAACAAATAACTCTTAATTTCAGGTCCTCCCAATATGAATCCCCCCTCCATCTTTACTTTAAGGCTGCTTAGGGAAAGGAAGTTGTTTTGGAAATTAAATGTAAAGTTTCATTTGTTTTAGGAAATAAAATTGAAGAGGTAAAGCGGGGCTCTCTGGCGTCTTCTAGTAGTGGGTAGGAGAAGCCCATTGTGGTTAGCTAAAGGACAAAGGGGTATTTGTTACAATGACACAAGAGCATTACAGGGAATCCAAAGCTATGACTGAGTGGGATGTCAATAATAAGGTGCTCTAGGGCAGTGCATCACAAATTAACGGTCATGTACGTTGTCTGAGGAATTTATGAAAATTCAGGTTCTGATTTAGTAGGTCAAGGGCAGGGCCAGAGATGGTGCACTTCTATTCCCGGGTGAGGGCAGCACTGCTGGTCCACAGAACACTCTCTGAATGGTGAGAGACCACTCACCAACTGTGGCAAACTGGGTGTTATCATGTTTATTATTGTAAGCTTCCACTGTATTTGTGGGTCCAAAAATAGGAGGAAAGTAAATGTGTGTACAAGTGGGGTGGCAAGCACATAAAACAATAGGTACCCATTGTAGGACACCAAGATGGAACAGAATTTGGTTTCTGTTGAGCACAGAGAAACGCGCTACCTGGTGTCTGGAGAAATCACACCTGGAAATGATCAGCTTTGCGCTCTTGGCTCCCACGTGTTTCCCATACCCCTGTTCACACACCCTCCTTCTTAAATCTCTGCCATTCTATGAAATGAGGTTCATAACAGCGATTAGAATCTGCCTTGAGGGAACAGATAAATCTATTCTATTGCTTCCCCTGTAAATGAAATGATCATTCCTTAAATTTTGTGGATGAGGTAGAAAGTTAAAAGCATAGAACATGCTGGGTGGCCCTGGGTTTATTATTTAATCTTAACTCTGTCTTCTAATTAAGCGTCTATTGTTAAATGAAGTAACACCCAGGCTTAGAAATTACCAAGCAGGTGTTTAAAAGCCATCAGTAAGCATTTCTGCGATTGTCTAATTAGTGTTCTAATACATTTTACAGTGCACCGTCATCATTATTTCTTCTTCATTAGCTGTTGATGTATTGTACAAGGCATCTTATAAAAACGTGCCTATCAGGTTTCAGAAAATATGACTCTATCCAAGGAAGAAATGTTACAAATGTGTGTTCTTTCAAACACATGAATAAAATATTTTAAAAAACACCTTGTAATCTAGGCATAATATTTATTTGAATATGATAAATTAACTCATAAATATTTATATTTGTATAATTCTACTGTATTGCAGAACATTGCATAGAAGGATGAGCCATAGTCATTGTCATTTTGGTGTCAGCATGCTACTAAATGAGATATTTCACTCCCTCCCCCCCACCACACACATGGTGTGGGGTAACAGATAGCCTCTAGTGCACACATTTTTATTTCTTTTTTTTTCTAGCTTAGTTGGGATACAGTTGACGTACAATCTTGTGTCATTTTAAAGTGGTGATTTAGTACATGTACATATTCCTGCAAAATGATTACCACAGTAAGCTTAGTTAACACCTCTATCATCTCACATAGTTTCAGTGTGTGGGGGCATGAGAATATTTAAGTTTTACTCTCTTAGCAATTTTCAAGTCTATAATAAAGTCTTGTTAACTATAGTCATCTTGCTGTATGTTAGATCCCCAGATCCGTAGATCCCCAGAAATCTTATTCATCTTACAACTAGAAGTTTGTACTCTCTGACCAACATTTCCCTATTTCCCCCACCCTCCCACCCCGGGCAGCCCCCATTATTCTCTGTTTCTATGAGTTCAGCTTTTTTAGATCCATATCTAAATGAAATCATACAGTATTTGTCATTCTCTTTCTGATTTATTCTACTTAGCATAATGCCCTCAAGTTCCATACATACCGCAAATGGCAGGATTTCCTTCTTTTTTATGCCTGAATCATATTCTATTGCATATACATACCACCTTTTCTTTAGCCATTAGTTTGTCAGTGGACACTTAGGTTGCTTCCATGTCTTGTCCCTTGTGAATAATGCTGCACTGACCATGGGGGATAACATATGTATTCTTAAGGGAGAGGAGGGAGATACTGCGCTCAAAAAGGCAATCTCTCCTTAGAGAAAAAATGAAATTTAAGTTTAAATTAATTAAATCCATCAATATAGTAATCAATTTTAAATAAGTTTAATGTAACCCTGAGGTTGGGGGGGTGGGATGTGGTAGTGAGAAGAGCTCTGGAAACATGCCTCTAGCTCTAGGTTCCAAGAACTAAAAGCACAAATTGCAAATTCAGCAAATGTTTGGGAATAAAATACTTTTAAAAAGAATAGTGTGTTAAATTAGGTGCCTGTCAGTCTGAGGCACTGTACTGAGAATTTGGGGAAGTCTGAAAGACAATAGACTTGTCCATCTCAAATACTTAGGATGTTTTTATTTTTCCTTATAGACTGCTTGTACTCTCTTTCTCTGAAATAAATAAAATCTTTAAAAAAAAGTACATTTATTATCACACCTACCTGTCAAAGTCCAGTATATGTCAGCTCCAGGTGAGGCAATTTCAATAGCTCAGTAATGCCATCAAGGACCTAGTCGGTCCACCTTACTTTTCTTTCCTGATGGCTCATTATTCCAATTCTGTAAATTCTGCTCTGCAATAAGATTAAATCAATTATAAAAACATGAATAGCCACAAGTTTATTTATCATAGTCAAGCTGATTAAGTTTGTGAGCTTTGGTTTTCATTGATTGATTCCATGTTTACTCCTGCTGCCCAGATGGTATAGAAGAGGCAGAAACCTACACCCTTCAGAGCGTCGCAGAAAAGCACCTTGCCACAAGCCCCAACAGCCCCTCCTCTCACATTACCTCAATCAGGAATGGGATCACAAACCAGCCTCTGTGTTAATCATTAGCAAAAAGAATGAAGTTTCTAAAACTGAATTAAAGAGATCATCTCAGGTATTCTCTCTCTTTTTAAAAACTTCTAATTTTGTGGTTATAAACCCAGTGAGTTGAATTAGAAGGTTGTTATATAGAAAAGCATTTGAGAATTCCCCAAATAAATTCTGCAAAGCAGAATTTATATTTATCATCCAAAGAAATAATGATCAACAGAAAAGAGCAAATATCTTACACTCCACAGGGAAAGCATAAGAAACAAGTTATGTAAGTAAGAAGAATAAAAAGTACTAGAAAAATATACCTGAATATTTTATTTTTTACCTTTCAATTTGCTCTTTTCCCAGCTCATGAGGGAAAGAGCTTTGATAAATGTTCAAAGTCATTGTGTTAATAATTTGATACATTATTCTTTTTAAAAGTATTTTATTCCCAAATTTTACTTCACTTATTTTGAAAAAAGTTTTGCAGTCAAATTTTGACATAGAGACATAAAATCAAATGAAGTATGAACAGAGCCCATTTAGAAGAAGTAGGAAATTCACTTTACCAGAAACCTGGGGTTATTTTTAGAAGCTGGAATTTTATTTTTAAACTTTCTTACAGTTAATTAAAGTGATGTCCCATCATGAAAGCACAGATGTTCGTGTGGGAGTAAAATTCTGGAATGAGTGGGTTTTCAAATTGAAAATAGTAAAAATTCCAAAATTGGTGGGATTTCAAGGATGGCCAAAGTTTTTAGGTTTTTTTTTTTAAGTAAGCTATTAATTTACTATAATATGCATATAATTATTTTAATTTATTATAATGTGCATATGCATATTATCTGACTGCAGCTCAATTTATTTTCCACAAAATGAGCCCACCCATGTAACAAGCACCTAGAATGCTATCAGCTCCCAGCAACCCTGATATCCTTTCTAATGGTAACCTGCAACACCTTGGACTAATTTTGTGTTTTGAGTTTTACATAAACAAAATTTTATATCATATACTCCTTTCTGGCTTTTTTTGTTAAATATTGGGTTGATGAGTTTCATCTTTGGTGCAAGTAGAATAGTTTGTTCTCATTACTGTATAGTATTATAATAATATATATATACTTAAGATTTTTTTATAATACATTACATTATAAAATATATACTTAAGATGTTTTTACTTTTCCTTATTAATATATAATAATATTGTAAATATGTTATTTATCCACATAATGATGGGCATTTGGGTTTTTTCCAGTTTTTCTGGCTATTTTGAATACTGCTACTATGAATGTTCTTATACGTATCTTTTGGCAAACATATGGACATATTTTGCATAGGTATGACCCTAAGCGTGGATTGCAGGCTAGAAGGGAATGTACACACTCAGCTCTTATAAGTACCATCAGACAGGTTGAACCAATTTATAATCTAAATAATTTACGGTGGAACATCCAGTTGATCTGCATCCTCGTAAACAGTATTGCCAGAGTTTTTCATTTTAGACATCACTCTTTCATTGTCACTTTAATTTGCATTTTCCTGATGACTAATGAGGTTGATCTCTTTATAGAAGTACATAGGCTCTTTTCCTGTTATCTTTTGTGAAGTGCCTTTTCAAGACTTGGATGGCAATAAGTTTTCATCTCATATACACAAAATATTGTTTGCTGCTATCTTGTGCTCTATTATAGAAAATATTTCTGAGATTGTACCAGAGTTCACTTGGAAAGAAGTCTATGACAGATTAGTGATTTCTGCCACAGGAAGGGAAGGGAAGATACTACACATTTGCCAAACTTTAGATGGATCATTTATAAAAGAAAATTAAGAAAAACAGAATAATAATTTTTAAAAAGCTTTCCATTGAGGGATTGTTTAAAATTTTTAGAAAAGTACATTCAGTGAGATGATTTTAAAAAATTGTCCTTCCTTGTGCTTCTTAAAAAGTGTTTATTCAACAGCCAGTAGAGCTACGATTGACCCTCCCATAATTTATTAATGGAATATGTTGCCATATAAGAATAAGATAGAGACCATATCTTATTCACTTTTGTGTCAGTACCTAGCGTAGCATCTGGAAAATTGTAAGCCCTCAAATATATTTTGAATGAAATCAGATGCAGCCACAAGATATGGAATGTTAAAGTTGGTTATCTGGTAGTTAGCCACTTTTATTTTATTTTATTTTCATTAATTAATTAATTTATTTTTAGTTAGGAACTTTCACATGACCAGAATAGTTATGCCAGTTTCTATCAACTTGCTGATATATAACCTTTGGCTTTAAGCTTATTACCTTTTCAAAGTGCACAACTCCATCTTAATTGAAGAAAACTGGATGAGAATTATTAATCCAACAAGTAACAGCACACACTAAATTCTAAGGAAGAATTTTAAAAACCTCTCCCTGAAATGCTAGCTTTCACATGGTAGTGATGAAGATAAACACCCAAACAGGTACCTAGCACCTAAATTATCCTGTAATAAACTTTTTATTTTAAGCCTCAGCAAACCTGCCTCCTCTCTTGAATTCTCGACTGCATCTCTTCATTTCCTACGACAGACACCTGGGAATCTGTTCCTGCCCTGTCACTCCACTAAATAGCCACAAATAGCCACAGATTTCTTTTAGGAAATTCCTTTCAAGTCTGTTCACTCTTCTGTATACCCACTGTCACTGCCTTGGTTCAAGGCTTGTTTCCACCTTGCATAGATTTACACAAGTTCATTGTCTTGCCATCGTTTTTTCCCTACTCCAGTAGGCTTTCCGTAACACTGTTAAAAATAATATTATTAGAAGAATCTAGTGGTGCTTATGTGGTACACAGGCTACGATGGAGAGGCCCAGGTCTGAGACATGGTGGGTGAAGACATTGTATGTCTCCTTTCTGATGCATGATGCTGCTGGGACCCCCATTCCATTCATTTTACCATGCATTTCCTCACTGGCTAACAAAGTTCTCCAAAATCTGCAAAACGTCCCCTTCCTTGCCTTCTGCCTCAACCCTCTCATCTTCTCTACTCGCCTCATACTCACTGTGCACCACCTACACTGACCTTTCTTACCTCTCCTTTTCAGACCAGTTATGCTTCTGATAATTTCCTTCATATTCCGCCTGATACTGACATGGCTTATTCCTTTATTATCTTCCAGTGTTTGCTGAAATGTTACCTTGTCAAAAAGCTCTTCTCACATGATTCTATAATCCTCTTGAATTCCTTACGTTGCATTCACTTTTTGTTCTTACATGTTATCAGCATCTGGCATATTCTGTCTATTGTCTATTTTCTCCTGATTAGAATGAAAGTTCTATAAGGGCAGGCCTTGTGTTGTGCATGCTGCTATATTCCCAGCACCTATAAAAGGCTTGGTCGTGTACTTCTTGCTCAATACATGTTTATCAGGTGAGTGAATCAATGAATTTTGTGGGGCACTGATGGTAAAGATGAGTTTGGGACACTCGTTACAGTGTTGATTACATGTTGGTAAGGAGATAAAAGGCAGAATAAATGACCTAAGTCCTCATATTTTAACTAAGCATTTAATAGTGTCTTATACTGATAAATCTAGAAATACCAGTGTAAGTGAACTATTTAGGATTTGGAAGTAGTAATTAATAGATCTGAGATCAAAATTTTTGAAAGTAGTTGATTCTGTGTAATTGGGGGACAGGGTGAGGAATAGTAAAGCTAGATACAATTGTTTCATGTTTAGTACTTTGATTTTTTACAACATGCATTGTTTTGACATAATTTTTCAGTTCAAGAGTATTCCCCAACTTTCAAATATGCACATTTTCTCTTCTTACCACCATGACCCACTTGCAAAAATAATATATAAGAAAGATGGGGAAAGCATAGACTTCACTTGAAATTTCAAAAAGACTCCACGTTACAAACTATAGCATCTTTTAAGGAAAAAAGGAACAATTGATGTAACTGAGTATCTGTCATATTAACCATCAGAAAATGTACTGGGAGAGGGGAAAAAAATGAACACAGAAATTCAGACTAAATTGGTGAAGCAGTTTTGAATTTTCCACTGTAAGACTTTGACACTGAAGTTGAGAGTCTGGCATAGATCCATCTAATTCAGTTTTTTAATCTCTTCCTTTGTAAGCCTCCGCAATGATGTCTATAAAGCAACTTACAAAGATAACTTTTAAATAATCCCACTTATTTAAGGTTATCCCTAGACATAATCTTGTAAATGTGTATTAAGAATCCAAAAACCTGTAGCAATGGTGAAAAAAAGTTACATAAAAATATGAACTGAGGTTTACAAAATCAAAAACTGGTAGACAGGGTCTAGTCTTGGTACCAATGGTGCAGAAGATAATAAAGCAATTTAGTAGATGAGGCATGATAGACTGTTTCATTAAATTGTTTGGAATGGATCTTTGGATTTGACAACTTGTTAAAAATAGGCTGGGGAACAATAGAGGTAATATTTGGTCTTGAGTCTCATCACTCCAGGAAGCTAAGGTCGATAAGCAAAAGCATGACACCACATAGAAATGTCACTCATTGAAAACTAGAACTGAAATAGCCATTTATTTTGACATATGTTGGAGACTAAAGAGTAACACTTGTTTGCTCAGCGTATAACACATTATTGAATGATGTCAAACAGTATAATATCAGAGTCAGATGCTAGCAAACCTCTTGACAGACTTTTGATTATCAGGGAAAGAATTCAAGTACATTCATGGTGTGTAGCACATCTTTTTAAAAAAAGAACCGCATTGATTTGAAACTAAAATAACGTGCAGCAAGCACATTAGTAAAACAGTACTGAATAATGAGTATAATGTATTGAGAATTAGCTCCCATAATAAAAATAAATTTTTGGATGAAGATTTAACTTACATATGCAAAACTGTGTTTTCTTACTCTGTCTCTCAAAAAGAAAAAAATATTGATGCGCTCTGAATTAGAGTATTGTGGCATAGAGATAGAGTAAGCCAAAAAGGAAAGGCCATCTCATATAGTTGATAATAGTTTAATGCATGGATATTAATTTTGAGTTGACATTTTGGTCATTCCATATACAATTAGTTGTGTTTCGTTTCAATTTTGCTTATCTAGAATGTTGTTGACTCTATGAAGTAAGCTGATTGACCTATTTATCAACTAAGTGTAGGAAAGCTATTGTGCTTTATGACCTCTGAAGTTATGTCCATCCATGTTAATGAACCATGAAGGAGGGTTTAAAAACCCATTAAGATAGCAGTGCATTGCATACCTGATTATTCCTAAATGACAAGGCCTATTCTGTAATAAATGACTGAGACCCTAAATATTGAAATTTCCTTTCTGGTACATAGGCCAAAACAGCTTGAAGATATACTTTAGCTGTCATAAAAAACCAAGTAAATATCCAAAGCTCATTATTTTACAAATTACTCTTACCAGATATTTAGAACTACATATTTTCAAATCTATATATTATTTTGTTCAAGCCCATTCATTTTATAAAATTAAAAATCAGTCAGAGAGACTTCCTAAAGGTGGGACATAAGCCCTGACATACCTCTCTCCTAGAGTGGAGTGAATGTTATATCAAATCATGCTCCTTCTGGAGGAGTCTTGAGGAAAGCAATTTTAAGAATGTAACAGCTTTGTTTCTCAACAGCTCTCCAGTGCCCCTCTCCTGAGTCCCAACTGTACTTCCTTTCCTTACCTGTTTTCTCTTGGGAGTCAAACAAAGCTGGGACCTCTGATGCTTTTGGCTTCTTAGACTCACATCAGAGTTTTCCCGTTGCCATTAGGTATTTTACTGGGACCTTTAGGACCTTCAGTGAAATCAGGAGGGTCAAAGAGTATAGTGATGACAAAAGAGTTGTATCAAGTTCCTTGCCAGAGTATTCTCTACCTCTTATGAGAATTTAAGCAGGGTATAATTCATGGCTCTGCTGTCCCCATTGGGAGACCACCTGGTATGTTCAGGACCTCTCCTAACCTAGTAGACATCTTTTTTTTCTTTTTAAATTTTTGGTAATTTTTTTCATTAGTGCAAAAGAGGCATGCGTTCACATTGAAAAATTCAGAAAAGCATAATAATGCAAAAACGAGGAAATATTTTTTTCCTCTTACAGAAAAATTGTGAGGTAATGTCCCAGGCCCTTGACCTCCCACTCCCAAACCCTGGATTGGTACTGAAACTGAGGTTCCTAATCTGTGACCTGGTCCCTTTTCACCATTTATTGAATCAGGATCCATATGTGGCCCAAGTTAGATTGATGAGATACTCCTATAGTTTTTGAATTTAGAGATACGAGTCAGCCTTCCCTAATTGATTGAAGTGAGGGTATGTGAACTGGGATATAGTTGGGTGTTCAGCTTATGCCATGCACACAGGGAAGCAAAGAAAGCCAGACTATAGAGGAGAATAAAAACAAGTGTTCAAAGGAACAGAAGTCTTGAGGAAAGCAATTTCAAGAATGTAACAGCTTTGTTTCTCAACAGCTCTCCAGTGCCCCTCTCCTGAGTCCCAACTGTACTTCTCCCCTTGTCTTCATTTAAATACCTTGGAGTCTATGATATATTCACCTTTTATGCATCAGCTGCTTCTAGTAGGTTTATATTCTTTGTGATCACAACAGCTTTTGCAAAGAAATTCTCAGAATTCCTTTATTTAGTGATAATCAAAACTTTCTCTCTATGGGTATTAAAAGTAGGATTATAGAGTCATATTATACATAGTGTTAAGTATCCTACTTTATTTTTTATATGCTTATTGTGAACATTGTCTATGTTATTGTGTATTATTCTATGAAAACATTCCTAATGGCTTCAAAATATTCCATTGTGTAATTAAGCAATAATTACTCAATTCTCCTTGGACATTTAGTTGCATTGTAATTTTTTTCTGTTCTGAATTACTTTGAAATGTAACAATGTGATTACATGTAACCATTTAGAAAATATTCCTAGCATTAACTTTGCTGCTTCAAATAGTACAAGAACTTTTAAACCTTTACAGCATGCTGTCAAATACTTTGGAAAAGTTGTACCAGTTCACAACCCCAACAGCACCGTTCATGTTTGTTGGGGAGGGGACTCGATATGAGAGAGGCCAGTAATAAATTGAATTCTAGATAGGTGAAGGTGATTCAGTTTGAGTTTACAGATATTAAAAAACTCGCCTGGGGGGCTCAGTTGGTTGAGCGACTGCCTTCAGCTCAGGTCATGATCCTGGAGTCCCGGGATCGAGTCCCGCATCGGGCACCCTGCTCGGCAGGTCTCCTTCTGACCTTCCCCCTGTCATGTACTCTCTCTCTCTCTCATTCTCTCTCTCAAATAAATAAATAAAATCTTAAAAAAAAACAAACTCAGGTTTCAAATTGTAATAATAGAAGTATAATCAAAATATATCTCTAGATTGGACAAGTGTTGGCAGCAGAAAATGATGTTGGTTTACTTCAGATAGACTCGGATTTGAATCCCTGCTCAGCAAGTTAACACTACACCTCTGCCTCTTTACTTAAAAGTAACACTAATTATACCTATCTGAAAAAGTCATTGTGGAAACGAAATGAGAAAATGATCCAATGTACCTAGTTCAGAGACTGGCCCATTGTCAAAGTTCAATTTTAGAAGATAGTAGTTCTGGATAGTTTATTAAAACATATTTTATGTAGTTACAGATATGAACTTTAATAATTCCTGTGCTTTGGAAGTCAACAGATTACTTAAATTCTGGTTTAACTTCATCATTCCTACATTTAATTAAACATAATGATTTTGCTGAAGATAAAGAATTAAGTGGCTGAATGGAGACTCTCTCCAGAGAATCTCCAAGATTTTAATGGAAGTGGGGGCCTTCGGTTAGCTGAGTAGGGTCTTAAGTGAAGACCTTTTGGGCATTTAATCTCTGAGCAGTGTCAGGCATCATTTACTGAGCATTCACTCTATTAAAACTATATTAGTTATGAGGCTTATGTGCCAGTGTCTGGCTTGGTTTTGCTACATTAGTTACTTTATCACGTAATGGTTTTGTGTCCATATGTGAATATTTTCCCCCCAAATTTTTGCTAACTTTCAGTGATTTGTTTTCAGTGTTAATAAATTAATATAAAAGCCCTGAAAATATAATCTCTGACATTCAAATCTGGGGTGGTAGAAATATAAATATTTCTGAGAAGTCCCAGAAAGATGTTACTTATTGGGTTACATGTGCATCCTTAGGCAATTGCCAGGGCTTAAATACATACGTACATACATACATACATAAATGTATTACCCTGATTGGTTTAGTCCGGGGACACATGATCCTCTCCTGAGCTAAGTGAGAAGAGAATTGGTTACTGAGCAAAAACTCTAGGTACACTTATCAGAAAAAAGTTTGTATTAATGCTGGAATGGAAAAGCACATGCCCATTAATTCATGCTACCTGGAAATCAAGAATTGCTCTGATTCCTATCATTTTAGAGAGGAAATCATCCTTCTCTTGATTTTATGAGTTGTCCTATTTCCTTCCAAATGACTTGGGTGTGTATGAGCGTGTGTGTGCACCCATGAGTATATGCACGTTCTTATCAGTTTACAGTTTCTTTCTGTGGCTTGCAATCAAGAAAGTTAGGTTCATCTGCTTTACCTCCAGCTATCCTGGTCATTTCTCAATTCTTCCTTTATGGTCAGCAATACTTGTTTTAACTCTTCTAGATTTCAGCCAGCAACCAAAGGCAGCAGAAAGATCTAATAAAATATATAAAAAACAGTCAAAATTACTTGGATGTGCTTCATATATCCCCCCCCCCCCCAGATATCAGATTCATTGTTCAAAATTACAAGGGCCTATGTAGCTTATCTCTAAGGTCCTTTGTATAATTTTAGAGTTTTTAATTTTGGAGCATCTGAAGATTTTCCTTCAGGCTGACAGGATACTAGTCAGACTTTGAAAATCAAGTGCAACAGGTTTATAACTTGATATGAAGTTGATTTAAATCCCACTTCAAAGAAAATGATTAAGGTCACACACAAAAATCCTTAGCTCTAAAAAAGAAAGGTCCTATCTTATGACTGCTAAAATTCTATTTCAAACACCAACTTAAAAATGCATTGGTTAGGAAATCAACAAAACACCACCTGGAGTGAAAAATAGCCATGATTTGGGGCCAATTTTGCTCTATGAAATTGTAGGTTATATTAGGCTTTATAGCTTTCTCAGTGTGTAGCCATTTCTCCTGAGAATCAGTTATCAAAGGCCTGTTCACCTTATAATAATTAAACAACCATTTTCCTCTTAACAAACAAATTTAATTTTTTTTTCCTCATGATTCGTTAAAATACCCCTTTCCCTGGGTGGAGTTGTTTGACTTTACAAACCAGAACCATCAGTATAATCCTTAGAATCTAATAAAGATTCCATCAGTGTAAAATTGTTATCCTTAGGCAGAAAGAGAACCAATTCAATTATGATGTTGGTTGAAAAATTGAAAGGCTTTTTAACTTGAGGGTGGAAAAGTTGTAGTACACATTAAAATGGTTAGTACAAAATTCGTGCATCTAGGCTAACAAATGCTAATATGTTCTTTTGTTACCCTCTAATTTATATGATTCATGTAAGCCTCCAGCCAGAGAAACTTGTACTAAATTTCATGTGCATTACAAAATAGCAATGAATTGTGAAGTTATTAGCATGCGTGTCTCCTTGCATTATTAAGCCATACACATCAAATCTGGTAGTACAAGGAGAGAAATGTCATAATGAAGTACAACAGCGTTTAATCAGATGAATTTCAAAAGGTCATCAAAGCATCATATAATATCCATTCATGCATAACTGCAATCTGAAACAAATATCCAATATAACATAATAAGAATAAGTTTAATAACTATTCCATGTACTGTTTCTGTTAATGAAGGGATTTACCATTCTAATGTTGGAGATGATAAAACTGATTCCAGTCCCAAATCGTATGTGCTGCTTCCTAAATTAATTAGAGATTAACAAGGAGATAAGGCACTAACACAAAGATTAGTGTGGAGGTTTATTTACCTTCTACCAGTCAGCAAATGAGTGACAATTCCAGTGTACATTTAAAAAGAGTTACGTGAGGGTGCCTGGGTGGCTCAGTTGTTAAGCGTCTGCCTTCGGCTCAGGTCATGATCCCAGGGTCCTGGGATCGAGTCCCACATCGGGCTCCCTGCTCAGCGGGAAGCCTGCTTCTCCCTCTCCCACTCCCCCTGCTTGTGTTCCTGCTCTCACTGTCTCTCTCTGTCAAATAAATAAATAAAATCTTTAAAAAAATAAAAAAATAATAAAAAGAGTTACTTGACATTCATCATCTAGGGAAGCCACAGGCTGCACAATTTAAGTAAGCAATAATTTATTAATATTTTCTGGTTTGTGATGGTGCTTTATGTGCTTTAGGACAAGTATTCATATTTTCAGTACTTAAGAGCTACTAACATTTGATCCCTCTAAATATTTTACATTAATATTCTAAGGACTAATATGTGTTCTCCCTTTGTTGGGAGGCTTTGGTGAGGAGGAATAACAAAGTAAATGCCCTTATAACTGCTTGGCTCAAGATATAGTCATATATATAATTTTTAATATTTGGGGATTTTGCAATGGCTTTAAAGGTGATAATGGTTTATGCAGTTGGAAAGACCAACAGGGGAGCAGAACACAATTTAAGATGGTTACCATGGATTTGTGCCTGGAACCAACTATTGCTTTTTATTGCTGCCCTTTGCGCTTGAATTTAACCCTGCACTCATAGTCAAAGAAAGCCTTTACTCCTTTATAGATTCATGCCTGGCCAGAACATCTTTCACTTTTTCCTTAGATACTCTGGTCACACCACTCAATTAGTAAGTGGGCTCCTGAATTTTCTTAGAGGCTTTCATTTGCTGCTCCTGTTTCCAGCTCACCTCTGTACTCCCATCTCAAAAGCACTTGTCCTGTTTTGCTAAGACTGTTTGGTTCATCTGTACCTTATACCCTCTTCTCAGATCCAAACCAGAAAAATCAAATTCTTAGATTATTTCAGTTAAAGATTACAAAGTGTTTGCTTGCATTATGTTATGACTTAAGGGCTAAATATATGAAATTGTGTATCCAAAGCAGTGTTTTGATAAAATAACATTTAGTTGTTAGTATTTGCTCTATTCAATGTGTTGTTTGTATAGCTAGCTCTTCTGTTGAGTGGTCAATGCATTATATCATTTGATTAAAAGTATTATTGTTGTATTATATACATACAGAAGTGTATACCTTATAAATGAAGAACACAATGAGCACATCCATGTAACCAGCACCCATTAAAAAATTAACATTATCAGTGTCCCTAAAAGTCCACTCATTCTCTACCCCATTCACCCCACACATTATAGATAATCATGATTCTGACTTTGAATAGCTTAGATTGGTTTGTCTCTTTTCCTATTTGACAAATGGATTTGTATGGTACATACTCATTTGTCTGATTTATTTTGCCAAACATTGTTTGGGAGATTCATCCATATTGGCTGTAGTTATAGACCATTTATTCTCCTTGCTGTATAGCATTCCATTATGTGAGTGTACCACAGATTGTATATCCATTATACTATTGAAAGTTGTTTTTGCTATTTTCCAGGGTAGGGGTATTACAAATGATGCTGTGAACCTTTGAGCCTACGTCTTTTGTTAAATGTACCAAGATGTGGACATAATGAGTAGAATTCTAAAAGTGGAATTGCTGGGCCATGGGCTATGTAGTAGATACAAAAGCAGAAGTAATTTTAAGCAGACGTCTCTGGGCTAAGTTCCTTTAATGTCACTGAAATGTGTGAACTAAAAAAAAAAAAAGGCAACTGGGGAAAACAAACTAGATGTTATATTTTAATTATTAGGAAACAGTATGGGATGGTGGTGAAATCTGGGTCTAGAATTACAGTCACTGGTTTCAGATCTTGGCTCTGTGACTTCAGGGATGTTACTGATATCTCTGTGCTCCATTTTCCTTATTTACAAAGTGGAGACAATAGAGTTCACCTCATAAACTGGTTGTCAGGATTAAATGACACAATGCATATAAAGTGCCTGGATTAATTCCTAGGTGGTAGTAAGTGCTCCAGATATGGCCATTTTTCTTATAAATGTGAATTCCAAAAGGTTATTTCCTAGAACTTCAGACTCAAACAAAGCAAAACAAACAAAAGAAGGAATTGGTTATATTATAGCTTATAATTATGGTGTGATATCTAATTACCAGATTCCTTGAGTAATGCTAGAATTTCAGGTGAATTGATAAAATTTCACATGAGTGAGTAAAATCACAACTTATTTTTCTAGATCAGATCTCCTAAATTTACACTCCCCTCCTCAGTGAAGCACTTTTAAATCCTATGCCACCATCCTGCTTGCCTTTCTCTTCCCTACATAATCTCTAACGTATATTCAGTCTGTTATTGTTCTTATCTCAGTCTATTGCAGTTGTTTATAGTTGGATTTGCTTCCTGTTTGAAGCTGTGAGCATCCAGAGAGCAAAATCCATGTGTTGAAATAGAATATTGAAAGAGTTTGAATGGAATTTAAAAGATAAAAGAACTTCTCAATATCCAGTAACATCATCTTTCTCTACATTGTTACTGGTGGAATTCTTGACCCTACTACATCATCGCCCAATATATCATTACCATTAAGGAATTGAAGTCTATTTTCTGTAATTTAAAATATGTTTTTCAATAAAAATGATACACGTAGTGGTTGATTAGAGTTGAAATAATGCTATATATTTCAAATACATTAAGAATTAAATAGAATTCTATAGATTGACTGTAGAAATGACATATTATTGTAAAGTGAGAAATGGGGGTGCCTGGGTGGCTTAGTCAGTTAAGTGACCAACTCTTGATTTTGACTCAGGTCACGATCTCAGGGTCATGAGATCAAGCTCTGCATTGGGCTCTGCACTGAGCGCAGAGTCTGCTTGAGATTCTCTCTCTCTCCCTCTGTCCTTCCCCCAGCTCATACTCTCTAAATAAAGAAAGAAAATCTTTAAAAAAATTTTTGTTGTTGAAAAGCTCACGTTTGAAGGTAGCATTATGCATTAGGAGGCATTTATCAGTTTCCATGTTCCTAAAACAAGGTGGGGTTACATTTAACGTTTTTATTGAGGTACTCTTGACAGAAACATGTTCTAACATAGAAACAATTGCCTTAAAGATGAATAACTAGGATGTAATTTATTTATAAGTAAGTTCTGGTTGACTGTATGTGATAGAAAAAAAATCTTAAATTGAATGGAATTTAGGGAATAAATTTACATACTTTAGTGTTTTTGTTTGTTTTTGCCTTTTATACCACTTTATTCCAACCTAAGCACCTTCATGTAAAACTAAACACTGGTGAACTGTTTTCCTTACTAATTCTGAATTACTGTAAATGTACAAGTTCTACTAGCAGTTCAACACTTAAACAGATTAAATCATTTCCAACGCATGGTAAATTTCATATAATGAAAATACTAAAAGGCTTAGTGCAGTGTACTGAACTGATCAAAGCAAAATAAACTTTGTAAAACAAGGCTGCAAGAGTGTTACTAACATATTGCAATACTTAGGTTACAAATTAGTGATACCTTGTTTACTATGGTTTTAGCCATGTAGGAACAATGGAAGCCCCTTCTTTTCAAAGGGGGAGAGAAGAAAAAAATTAGACATTTAAGGAACTATCTTTGGTATACTCCTAAACAACTCTTAAATATTACAGAAAAATAATAAACATATATGGAGACTCCAATGCAGTAACTGTTTACAGTACAGTTGAAGATCAACTTATCAATAATAAAGTTTGAATGTACATAATTATTAGTGCAGTGACTACGACCAAAGTGAACAAAAGCCCCCTTCTTGCCACCAAATAACAGAACCTATGTAATGGCCAGAAGTCATTAAACAGAAATCCCAGACAGCTAATTTATCTCATTTCAACTGAAGAGCTCACATGTGTGAAGGTAGTACCATGTACTAAGAGGTGTTTATCAGTTTCCATATTCCTAAAACAAGATAAGGTTACATTTGATTTTTTTATTGAGGTACACTTGACAGACATACAATATTATGTTAGTTTCAGGTGTATAACATAATGATGGATATTTGTATACATACATTGAAGAATTTTCACTACCAAGTGTAGTTATCATCTGTTCCCGTACAAAGTTATTACAATATTATTGACTATCTTGCCCATGCTATGCATTGCATCTCCATGATTTTTCATTTTTATGCCAGGAAGTTTGTACCTATAGACCACCTTCACCCATGTTACCCAACCTTGCCTTGGGCAACCCCCAATCTATGTATCTGTGAGTCTGTGTTTTGTTTCGTTTGTTCTGACTGGTAGATTCCACATATAAGTGAAGTTATATTATACTTGTCTTTTTCTGTCTGGCTTACTTCACTTAACATAATAACCTCCAGGTCTATCCACATTGTCACAAATGGCAGGATTCCATTCTTTTTTTATGGCTGAGTAGCATTCCATTGTATATACATCTTAACCATTTATCATTGGGCATTTAGGTTGTTTCTATATCTTTACTATTGTAAATAATGCTGCAGTGAATACTAGGGGTGCAGATACCATTCTGAGGTTGTGTTTTTGTTTTCTTTGGCTAGATAGCCAGCAGAATTGCTGGATCATATGGTAATTCTGTTTTTAATTTTTTGAGGAACCTCCATACTGTTTTCCATAGTGGCTTCACCAACTTACATTCTCACTAAAGGCGCACAAGGGTCCCTACTCTTCATGTCCTTGCCAACATTTGTTATTTCTTGTCTTTTTGATAATAGCCATTCTGGCTATCTATAAAGTGATACACCATTGTGGTTTTAATTTGCATTTTGCTTGTGATTACTGATGTTGAGCATTTTTTCATGTGCCCGATGGCCATCTATATGTCTTTTTTTGGAAAAATGTCTATTCAGACCCTTTTTCCATTTTTAAAATCAGATTGTTTTTATTATTGAGTTGTAGGAGTTCTTTAACTATTTTGGGTATTAACTACTTATCAGATATATGATTTGCAAATATCTATTCACATTCAGTAGGTTGTCTGTGTTTCCTTCACTGTTTCAGTGTGCAGAAATTTTTGTTTTGTTTTTGTTTGTTTGTTTATTTTTTAGTTCACTTTTGCTTTTGTTTCCCTTGCCTTTGGAGTCAGATCCAAAAAAAATATTTCTAAGAAAAGGTGCTTACTGCCCATATTCTCTTCTAGGGATTTTATGGTTTTAGGTCTTACATTCAAGTCTTTAATCCATTTTGAGTTGATTTTTGTTTATGGTACATGACAGTGGTCCAGTTCCATTCTTTTGCATGTGACTATCTAGTTTTGCCAAAATACCATTTATTGAAGAGACAGTCTTTTTCCATTATCTATTCTTGCTTGCTTTGTTGTAAATTAATGGACGATATATTGGTGAATTTATTTCTGAGCTTTCTTTGGAAAAAAAAAAGATTTATTTATTTGAGAGAGAGAGCAGTAGGGAGGGGTAGAGGGAGAGGCTGAGAGAGAATCTCAAGCAGACTCCCCACTGAGTACAGAGCCTGTTGCAGGGCTGGATCTCATATCCCGGAGATCATGACCTGAGCTGAATTCAGGAGTCAGATTCTTAACTGACTGAGATACCAGGTGTCCCTATTTCTGAGCTTTCTATTCTCCTCCACTGATCTGTGTATGTGATTTTCTGCCAGCACCAAAATTTTTTTGGCTATTTGGGGTGTTTTGTACTTCCATACAAATTTTATGATTATTTGTTCTAGTCCTGTAAAAAATATCATTAGAATTTTGACAGATTGTGTTAAATCTATAGATTGCTTTGGGTAATATGGACATTTTAACAACTCTTCCAATCCATGAGCATGGAATATCTTTCTATTTATTTGTGTCTTCTTCAATTTTCATCAATGTCTCAAGTTATCATTCCACAGGTCTTTTACATCCTTGGTTAAATTTATTCCTAGGTATTTTATTCTTTTTTATGAGATTATAAATGGGACTGTGTTCTTGATTTTTTAAATGATTGCTTGTTATTAGTGTATAAAACTGCAAGATTTTTGTGTATTGATTTTGTATCTTGAAAATTTACTGAATTCTCCTTTAATTTCTTCTATGATCAGTAATTATTCAGTGATAAGTTGTTTGATCCTCACTTATTTGTAGTTTTTCTAGTTTTCTTCTTGTAATTGATTACTGGTTTCACACATTGGGGATGGAAAAGATGCTTGATAAGATTTCAATCTTCTTGAATTTTTTGGGACTTGTTTTGTGGCCTAAAATGTGATTTGTACTGAAGAATGTTTTATTTACATTTAAGAATAATGCATATTCTGCTGGCTTTGGATGGAACATTCTGTATATATCTATTAAATACATTTGGTCTAATGTGTTGTTTAAGGCCAATGTTTCCTTACCAGTTTTCTGTCTCGATGATCTTGATCACTGATATAAGTGGGATGTATAGTATTGCTGTCATTTTCTCCCTTGAGCTCTGTTAATATTTGCTTCATATATTTTGGTGCTCCTATCTTGAGTGTGCATATATTTATAAATCTTATATCCTCTTGCTGGATTGACCCCTTTATCTTATCATTATATAGTGCCCCTCTTTGTCTTTAATTACAGTCTTTGTTTTCAAGGCTATTTTGTTTTATATGAATATTGCTACTCCAGGTTTCTTTTTGCTTCCATTTGCATGAAATATCTCTCCCCATCCCTTCACATTTAGTCTGTGTGTCACTACTGAATGCAATCTCTTGTAGGTAGCAAAAAGATGGATCTTTTTTTTTTTTAATCCAGTCGGCCACTCTGTGTCTTTTGATTGGAGAATTTAGTCCATTTATATCTAAAGTAATTATTGATAGGTATATATTTATTGTTGTTCTGTTGTTTTCTAGATGTTTTTGTAGTTCTGGGTTTTTTTCTTCTCTTTTTCTACTGACTTGTGATTTGATGACTTACATTAATCTAATGCTTACACAAATTTCTCATTTTCTTTTGGGTATTTACTTTAAATTTTTGCTTTGTGGTTACCTTGAGGTTGACATATACCATCTTATGTATATAACAGTGTATTTTAAGTTGAGAGTAACTTAAATTTGAATACATTCCCAAACTCTACATTTTTACTACCCTCCCATGTTTCAATGTATTTGATGTCACTTTTTACGTCTTCTCATTTTATGTAACCCACAACTAATTATTATAGTTTTAGTTAATTTTACTACTTCTGTCTTTTAAGTTTCTTAGAAGCATTATAAGTGATTAATCCACTGCCTTTACTATGTATTTACCTTTTCCATCTAGATTTACTTTCATATGACTTCTTGTCATTAATTAGTGCCAATTATGTACATCTTAAAGAAGTCCCTTTAAGGTGAATTTAGTACTGATGAACTCTTTTAACTTTTTCTTGTCTGGAAAACTCTTTATCTCTCATTCAAATCTGAATGATAACCTTTCCAGGCAGAGTATTCTTGGTTGGAAGTTTTTCCTTTTGGCACTTTGATTATGTACTGCCACTCCCTTCTGGCTTGCAAAGTTTCTGCCAAGAACTCTGCTTATAGCCTTATGAGGTTTCCCTTGTATGAAACAATTTATTTTTCTCTTGCTGCTTTAAAGATTCTTTATCTTTAACTTTGGAGATTTTAATTATAATGTATCTCAGTGTGGCTGTCTTTGGGTTCATCTTATTTGGAACATTTTGGGCTTCCTGGACTTGGATGTCTGATGTCTGCAACTTTCCCTAGGTTAGGGAAGTTTTCAGCCATTATTCCTTTTTTTAAAAATTTTTTGTTATGTTAATCACCATACATTACATCATTAGTTTTTAATATAGTGTTCCATGATTCATTGTTTGTGCATAATACCCAGTGCTCCACACAGAACGTGCCCTCTTTAATACCCATCACCAGGATAACCCTTCCCCCCACCCCCCTCCCCTCTAGAACCCTCAGTTTGTTTTTCAGAGTCCATCGTCTCTCATGGTTCGTCTCTCCCTCCAACTTACTCCCCTTCATTCTTCCCCTCCTGCTATCTTCTTCTTTTTTTCCTCCTTTTCCCAACATATATTGCATTATTTGTTTCAGAGGTACAGATCTGTCATTCAACAGTCTTACACAATTCACAGCACTCACCATAGCACATACTGTCCCTAGTGTCTATCACCTAGCCAACCCCTCCCTCCCACCCCCCACCATTCCAGTAACCCTCAGTTTCTTTCCTGAGATTAAGAATTCCTCATATCAGTGAGGTCATATGATACATGTCTTTCTCTGATTGACTTATTTCACTCAGCATAACACCCTCCAGTTCCATCCACATCGTTGCAGATGGCAAGATCTCGTTCATTTTGATGGCTGCATAATATTCCATTGTGTATATATACCACTTCTTCTTTATCCACTCATCTGTCGATGGACATCTTGGCTCTTTCCACAGTTTGGCTATTGTGGACATTGCTGCTATAAACATTGGGGTGCACATACCCTTTCGGATCCCTACATTTGTATCCTTGGGGTAGATACCCAGTAGTGCAATTGCTGGATCGTAGGGTAGCTCTATTTTCAACTGTTTGAGGAACCTCCATACTGTTTTCCAGAGTGGCTGCACCAGCTTGCATTCCCACCAACAGTGTAGGAGGGTTCCCCTTTCTCCGCATCCCCGCCAACATCTGTCGTTTCCTGACTTGATAATTTTAGCCATTCTGACTGGTGTGAGGTGGTATCTCATTGAGGTTTTGATTTGGATTTCCCTGATGCCGAGCGATGTTGAGCACTTTTTCATGTGTCTGTTGGCCATTTGGATGTCTTCTTTGGAAAAATGTCTGCTCATGTCTTCTGCCCATTTCTTGATTGGATTTCAGCCATTATTTCTTCAACTACATGTTCTGGTCCTTTAGTCTCCTTTTGGGACCTTATAATATGAATGTTACTCCACTTGATGTTGTCTCAGAGGTCTCATCAACTATCTTCATTGTATTTTTTTTCTTTTTGCTGCTCTATCTGTGTGAATTTCAGGGCTTTATCTTCCAGGTTGTTGATCTGTTCTCCTTCATCCAGGCTGCTGTTAAACCTGTGTAGTTTTCAGTTCAGTTATGTTCAATTATGTATTTTTCAGTTCTATGACTATTGTTTTATACTTCTTTTGTTTTCTGTCTCTCTGTTGAAATTCTCACTGTGTTTATCCATTCTTCTCTCAACTTCGCTAATCATATGTATGACTTTGATTCTTTATTAGGTAGATTACTTAGCTCCATATCAACTGAAGTCTTTATCTGAGGTTTTATCTTTTTGTTTCATTTGGAACATATTTCTCTGTTTCTTCATTTTGCTTGACTCTGTGTTTGCCTTCATATGTTAGGTGAAATATCTACCTCTCTGTCTTGAGAGAATGGAGCTGTGTAGGTGATAATACTTCTCATTTAATCATGCCTTAGCTTTTGGTTGTCTTTTAAACCTTTGTGATTGCCTAAAGCACCTGATTTATTCTTGATATGTCCCCATTATTGAGGGTGTGCCAATACCCATTAGTGATCCAAGGGAAGGAGTCTCATTTTTAACACTTAATTTCATGCTAATTGGAGATCAGACCCTCAGGCAGCAGCTTTCAAAGTATACAAATATATACAGTCCTGTGGGTACACAATTGTAATCCGTTCTGGCTTCCAGACCAGGAAATCTGGAGGTGTTCCTCAAGATAGTTGCAAGAATTAGGACTCCAGTTGAGTGTATAAGTTCCTTTCTGGGAGGCCTCATTGAGCTGTAGCAAGGCCTGTGGGGTGCACAAAGATGGTGTCTTCCTATTCATGTTCCCTGGGAGCACCTCCCTAGCTTCTAGATGTGTGGGACACCTGGAGCCTGTTTCTCAGGCTGAAGTTCCAGGTTAAATAAATAGGCCCTTTTCACAGGAAAACTAGGTTTTAATTTCAGTCTGCCGTCTCTGCAGTGTCCTAGGGGTGGTGGATTGCCAAGTACTGTCTTTCTGATTGTTACAGTCTGTGGAACTCTGGAACACCAGCCTTCTTTGCCACCAGGGCCAGGTGATCAAGGGGTGTTCCCTATATAGATTGTACACACTTGCCTTTTCAGCAAGTTTCAGCAAGGCATCTGGAGAGTGTAGGGAGTGGGACACACTTGCTAGCTTCAAGAAGGCATTGGGAAAATATCCTGACTGTGTGTGCCCAAGGGCTTCAGCAATCCCAGGAAAGTGCTTTCTCTGTATGTGTGTTGGCTTTAGGCAGAGAATGGAAGAATGCTACCACTGCTTATGCTCACCAGAGGCCTGGGGAGTGTCACAACTGCCCTAGCTGGCAGATTTTAGTTAGGGAACAGAAGAACTCCTTGACCATTTGCACTCACCCACCCCAGCGAGTAAGCAAGGGAGTGCTGCAGTTGCCTATGCTCGTCAACCTCAGCAAGTGCCCAGTTGCTCACCCTCAACCCAACCTACCAAGGTGGCAGGAGGGTGCCCCATCTGATCTTACCTCCCTATGCTAATGGTCTATGTGAAGAGTTCATCAAAGACACCTGCCACCACCTCTGTCCCTAGAAAATGTCTCAGCTTTCCCCTACCCCCTCCAGCCAATGCCCCCAGATCAGCAAATGAATCTCCCTCACAGATAATCTAGGTGCCTTTCAAAATGCTGGGGTTTTGTTTGTTTGTTTGTTTGTTTGTTTGTTTTTTGCTGGGTCTGGGGCAAATGAGGCCACATACAAGCCCCCCAAGAGGGGAATCCCAATTTCTCATAGCACTGTGGGACCCCCAGATGTCAGCTCTATTGATTTTCCATTCCAGACATTCTGGGGGCTCATTTTTCTGGTACAAATTTCAGAAGCTGGAGTGCCCAATGTAGGCACCAACACCTTGCTCCTCTGGGAGAAATACCTATCTGTCTAGAGATTCCTCCCTCTTGTGTGTTGCAGTGCCAGGGGTGGGGTATTTTACAAGATCAAGTCTCTGCCTCTCCTACCTTCTCCATGTGGTGTTTTATCCTTTGTTGTAGAGAGCAGTCTATCTAGTTCTCAGATCTTTTTTAGAGGGAAATAATCCTTATATAGCTGTAGTTTGGTATGTGAGGAAGTGAATTCAGGATCTTACCACACCACCTCTTGGACCACCTTCAATAAGCTACATTTGATTTTTTTTCCCCCTATTTACGAAGTAGCAGGACTGGCTATAATTTATAAAGTTATGGTGTGATCTGAGATGTCTAAGGACAGTGGTAAGTTATTAAATAGTTTTTAACTTTTCTAGATAGGACATCACATATGTGCATTTGTACACACACTCAGCCCTGGGATGAGCACACTCAGATCTCAGTCACTCTGGCTTGACAGTACTAAAGACATTTGAACTAGCAGATTCAGCGTGTTTGTGGTTTATTTGCTCTGTGGCACTGAGTATTGATTAATGACATAATAAATCTTTTTGAGACTTATTTTCCACTGTGAGCATACCATCCTGAAATGAGAGCTACAAGCCTGAGTAGAGGTGATGAGATGTATGTCAAACAAGATAAGTTGGTCTAAGCTCATGACTGATGAATAAATGCTTTGGGGAAGTAACCTGCTTGCTTTTCCTCAACCTTACACTGGAAAATTGTCTTTCAAAGCCATCGTATGCTTTCATTAGTTTTTATTGCATTTATTTGGATCTAAAACTTTCTATTGTCTGTGTAATTCTAGGAAACAAACTGAAAAATTTGATACTGTTATAGATGATTCTATTCATTCTAGGGCTATTAATTTTAACTCCATGGTATCAAAAGAACGCAAAGTATAGATGAGGATTTAGGAAGATATTCCCGGAAACCTTGTTTCTGTCTCTTACTAGTTGTATGACTTTGAACTAAATATAGGTTTTCTTACCTAAAAAATGGGATTCTGCCACCATATGGTAATTCAGAGTTAATCGCTATAATGTATGTAAGGCATTTAGTACAGTGCCTTTACAAGATGAAGATTCAGTGCATGAGGGAGCACTGCACCCCTTTTAATAAAGGAACAATTTCTCATTCATTTAAACATCATTTATAAAATACCTCTCTTAAGCCAAGCACTGAGTTGGCTACTAGATATTGGTCATAATGGGGGTAATGGTGGTAGAATAACCCCGTTTATTGTACACTTTAATATTTTAATTCTAAATACACTTCCTATTGATTATTGTATAATACAGCATATTATAAAAAACAATGTTTATACAAGAACATGAGGTCAGATAATTGGGAGTTAACAAAGTGACAAAAGATCAACTCCCAGCTCTTGAAGAATTTAAGACTAGAATAGTGGTTCTTAATAAGAAGTGATATTCCTCCAGGGGTATTTGGCCGTGTCTGGAGAAATTCTGGTTGTCACACAGTGGGAAGGGATGTGTGTTACTGGCATATAGTGTCCTGGGACACCACTAAACATTCTACAATACAGAGTACAGCCCCCAACAACCAAAAGTTATCCACCCCAAGATGTTAGTAGTGCCTAGGTTGAGAAACCCTGGGCTACATCAAACAGCAATGCAAACATAAGCAGAATTAAGCCATAAAGTACATTGCATAGCAGCTATTTACAAAAGTACAATATTTGGTTGTAATCATAACAGCCACTAACTCTCTTGGTGTACTTATTACATACCTATATGTCTTAACCCATTTAATCCTCTTCACTCTATGATGTGGGAGTCTGATTATTAAATCCATTCCACAGATAAGGAAACTGGGTTTTAGAAAGATTGTATTAATTGCTAAAGTCACAAAGTTAGTATGAGGTAGAGACAAAATTTGAACAAAAGATGTCAGCCTCAAAATCTTACTATCTTAACCATCATGCCAATTATGCAAAACTTGTTGGGAGCTCTTCTAATAAGAATAGCAATTTTTTATCAGAGGAGGGGTCTGAAAATCTGGACTGTAGTTTCACTGTGGTGAATGTATGGGATTGCTGCTAAAATAGTTTCCTAAGGCTGTTCCTACAAATCACCACAAACTGGGTGGCTTAGAACAATAGAATTTATTCTCTCACAGTTTTAGATGCTAGAAGTCCAAAATCAAGATATTGCTGGACCATGCCCCCTCTGAAGGTTCTAGAGAAGAGTCTTTTCTTGCCTTGCCTTTTCCTTGCTTCTACTGGTTCCTAATAACCCATGGTGTTTCTTAGCTTGTAGCTGCATCACTCCTAACCCTGTCTCCATCTTCATACATCTTTCCTCTCTGTGCGTATCTCTGTGAGTCTTCTCCTCTTTTTATGAGGCACCAATTTTTGGATTTAGGGTCCACCCTAATCTAGTATGATCTCATCTTCACTTAACTAATTATACCTTCAAAGACACTATTTCCAAATAAATTCACATTCTTTTTTTTTTAAGATTTTATTTATTTATTTTATTTTAGAAAAAGAGAGAATGTGTGTGAGCAGGGAGAGGAGCAGAGGGAGAGGGAGAGAATCTCAAGCAGACTCTGCCCTGAGTGCAGAGCCTGTTGTGGGGCTCGATCTCATGACCCTGAGATCAGGATCTGAGCCAAAACCAAGAGTCAAACACGTAACTGACTGAGCCACACAGGTACTCCCAAATAAGTTCACATTCTAAGGTTCCTGATGGACATGACTTTTTGGGAACCCTGTATAACCCATGACACCTGGTATCATGTACATAATTCTGTATGTTAACAGGAATGTCTGCATGTAGCCAGAAGATAATGATCTTGCAAAATGGAGTTTTCCAGCACTGTATCTTTAAGCAATAGAATCAGATGCAGCATAATGAGACACTTAAATAATTAGTAGCTGTAAGACCTGAACCAACTCATATTAACATTCCCAACTCATGCATGGTGAGCAGAATCGTCTGCACTATTTTTTTTTCTCTCTCTCTTTGGCACTTAGTTAATTCCATTTAACTAACATGACATTTGATGTGTATTTCCCCAAGAAAAAATGATGAATCATTGTAGTTATTTTACCTTTTTAAAAAAATGTTTCTATGTATCTAAATCTCTATTAAAATGAATATAACTGTTTTAAATAGAATGTTCTAACTTTTATTTTGCAAGTTTCAAAACTCTTTACCCTGCTATCCTTCATTGTTCTATTGTAAAGTTCTTTTTTTGATATTTAGCTTTGTAATTGTAAAAAATCTGCTTATTATAAACTCCACCAGAATCATATAAAATCTTATAATATTTATATTCATAGCAATCTTTAATACATTGAATTCATTCATTAACCTCTATATCAAATGATGGTAAAAGTATTAGTTAAATAAGATACTTAAGAAAACCATATACTAAAAAAGAAGATAGTAAGAAGGGAGAAATGAAGCAGGGGAAATCAGAGGGGGAGATGAACCATGAGACTGTGGACTCTGAGAAACAAACTGAGGGTTCTAGAGGGGAGGGGGGTGAGGGGATGGTTAGCCCAGTGATGGGTATTAAAGAGGGCATGTATTGAATGGAGCACTGGGTGTTATACTCAAACAATGAATCATGGAACACTACATCAAAAACTAATGATGTAATGTATGGTGATTAACATAACATAATAAAATTAAATTTAAAAAAAAGAAAACCATATGCCAAGAGCAATGAAAAAAAATTAATCTATTACAGAAAACCAGAAGAAACACTTGGAATGGCACAGAAAGGGCCTCCAAAAATCTGCTCCTCCATAAGAACAATAAGAATACTTGCAAAAATAGGGGCACTGGGATGACTCAGTCAGTTGAGCATCCAACTCTTGATCTCAGCTCAGGTCTTGATCTCCATGCTGGGCATAGAGCCTACTTAAAAAAGAAGAATACTTGCAAAAATAGTGGAAACCGACTTTTTCAGAATTCAGGGAATTAATCAAACTTGCAATGAATTATAGGGAGAATATTTAGTCAAGAAAAAGAACAAAATCTTGGTAAGAACAGCAAGTTTTTTTAACTTGCTGTATTTACAACTCTTTCTCCTTAGGTCTGTGGTAGCCTTGAAATTCATCAGCCTTGCAAACAAAGTGTATGTGGAAAGTAGTGGCATAGCAATAACCAGAGGTGCAGAATGGGTTTGGAGCTCCCCTCAAAAATCACACACCCAGAGAATTGTCAGTATTTGATCTGTCTAATAGCTCCCTGGAAAACTTCATTTCCAGTGTTTGTCTTTATTTGACCGACTCAGACCTTACTCAGTGGGAAAAGCTTTATGTTCAGAGTGCTGGTTAAACACAATCAAGAGCAACTGTTTAACTTTAAAGCTTTCTAAGGCAGTGATACCAGTTAGGAAAAATAAGCAGTTGGCCAAGAAAACATAAAAAGAAAAACAGAGGATTGGTGTCAGAGCAGGCTTTGAAAAGCTCTGACATATTCTGGATGATCTTAGAAGCAATGTGTTTATGGAGGGCTCTGCACATGCTCAGGAAAGACCCATAAAGGCACTTATCTCTCAACTATGTCCAACACTGAAGCTCTGCACAAGGAGGAAGTGGATGCTAAGGCAAAGCTGTAAACTGCCTAACTTTAAGGTTTCTCCCAGAATACACAAAGTCCTTTGGCAAAGGATGAGAGACTTATTCATCTAAGACAGTTAAGAGAATCTCTGTCCAGTGATTAGCTGACCACAATGGTAATTGACCTGAGATTTCAGGGGCATATAAGAAAGAATACAGACTTCACATGAGTAGTGCAAGAAAATCATTAAACAAAAAGACTTCTACAACAATAACAACAAAAAGTTGGGGGTGGGGAGGAGGTAGGGAGAGTTGGATATAATTTCCAGATTTGTCCCATTAAATTATTTAAATCACCCATTACAGTACACACAAAGAAACCATTACAATACACACAATACACACAAACACACAAAGTAAAGTATACCCCTAAACAGGAAAAAAAACCCCACAACAGTCAATAGAAAATATTCCAGAAGAAGCTTAGACATTGGACCTACTAGTCAAAGATATTAATCAGCTATTATAAACATGTTCAAAGAATTAAAGTAAATGTCTCAGCAAATAAGAGATTAAAATGATTTTTTAAAAAATCAAAAAGGAAATCTGGAACTGAAAATTACAACTGAAACAAAAAATTCAAAAGAGAGGCTTACCAGCAGATCTGATTCAGCAAACCTAAAGATAAGTCTGTTGAGAAACCAGTGGATATTTCTAGTCTGAGGAAAAAAGAAACAGAAATGAAGAAAAATAAACAGAGTCTCAGTGAACTGTAGGACACCATTAAGTGGTTCAACATAGAAGTAGAGGAGAAAGAGACAGAAAAATATTTGAAGAAATAATGGCCAAAAATATCCTAAATTTGATGAAAAATATTAATCTACTCATACAGGAGTCTCAACAAATTCCAAGTAGAACAAACTCATACAGATCCACACTTATACACATTATAGTCAAAATACCAAAAGTTGAAAGCAAAGAAAGTCTATAAAAGACATGGCACACGGATGTTTATAGAAGCCTTATTCATAATTACCAAAACTTGAAAGCAACCAAATTGCCCTTCAATAAGTGAATAAACAGGTGTGCATTCAGATAATGAAAAAGAAATGAGCTATCAAGCCATTAAACAAAAACAAAAACATGAAGGAAACTTAAATGCACATAACTAAGTAAAAGAATCTGAAATACCTACGTACTGTATGATTCCAACTACATGACATTCTGGAAAAGACAAAACTATGGTGATAATAAAAAGATCACTGGTTGTCAGGGGTAAGGGGCGGGAGGAGGGATGAATAGACAGAGCACAGAGGATTTTTAAGGCAGTGAAACTATTCTGTATGTTATTATAATGATAGATACATGTCATTAAACATTCACCCAAAACCATAGAATATAAAACACCAAACATAAATACTAAGGTAAACTATGGGCTTGGAGTAATTATGATTTATCAATGTAGGTTCATCAAGTATAACAAATATGCCACTGTGGTGAGTTATGTTGATAATGAGGGAGCCAATGCATGTATAGAAATGAATGACAAATCTCTGTACATCTCTTTTAATTTTGCCGTGACCCTAAAACTGCTCTAAAAAAATAAAGCCCTAAAACACAATATACAAAACAACAGAAGTGACTCATGAAGTACAAGGGATTCTCAATAAGTTTAATAGTGGACTTTTCATCAGAAACCAAAGAAGCCAAAATTGCTTCTCCCATTATTAGAAACTATGGAAATAAAAAGGTCACAGTCAAGTTTCTGGATGAAATTCAGAAAACAGGATTGGCTTATACCATGACTTTGCTGAATGAAATTGTGAATAGTGATGGGGGTGGCATTAATGTGCCATCTAAAGAATAGAATCACCTAAAAGAATAATCTATTTGTAGCTTTTATCATTTTATGAATGATCTTCCCAGTGTCTCTTTGGACTGAAATTAAGCCTAATCTCTCATATTAGGCTTACTCTTAATAGAACAAGTCAAATTGAGGCAAATAGTTTACAAGTGTGTAATGACAGAAGCCATCTGCTGGAATAGATGTGTATTAGCCTTTGATATAGGCTTTATAGATTAGTACAATTATAAATTTTAATACTTAAAACTGTCAGCCTCCAAACTTTTGACTAATAATTTGTTAGAATACATTGTTGGTATGAGTGACAAAAAAAAAAAAAAATCAATAGCCTGGATGCCAAAGAAAAAAAATCCAGAAAAGATCTTTATAATCTAGGAAGTCCTGCAACAAAAGAATTTTTCTGAGATCAACAATGAAGAAGAGATATAAATTGTAACTAGTCAAGCTAGACCAATTAAAAACCTTACTTACTTCAGTTAATTCCATCTTCATAAGTGAGGAATATCTTTATTGTGTACATATATGATCAGCCACTCTTTTATGAGGCAATAAATCATCAATGGTTTTCTTATCAATATGAAATATTTTTTATAAATCTTGATGTGGGTCTCATAATGGCACCCATCCTCTCGATTTTTATGTGGTTCAGAAGGGCTTCCTATCACATTTCATTTTGTAATCTGATTCCATGATTGTGACCTCTACTTGAGCTTTTGCTGACTTTTTAAAAAAATAATTGCCTATGTCATTTTGAATCATGCCCACTCAAACACTTAAATAAGCATATGTGTGGTCCTTCATTTCCATATTGTTTCTTATTAGCACACATTTTCTGTTACTTTGAGCATGATCAACAGCTCTTTGATGCTATTTATTGCTTAATTCCTCCTAGCTTGGTGAACAAAAACAGCTCAAAATGTGTCTCAGTGAATGAATACCTATACTTCGTATATAAAGCAAATCTAATCAGTTTTAGGTAATTTGGCTATCTCGTTCTTGGCTTAGAGTTTCTTGTTTTCCATACCCATGTTAGAGCTAATTTCCAGTAACCAGTCAATATCCACTTTGAAATTTGAAAGTGAGTGCATCAGTTTCTCACCTGTAAAATGAAATAAAAATATTACTGTGTAGGGTCATTATGCAGATTAAATAATTTAGTGCATAGAAAGTACCTGTCACATCATTCATTTATCCCACAGATTCAAATGAGGGCCTACTGCTAGAGATACATCAGTGATCAAAACAGCTAGAGATTTCCTACTTTTGTGGAACTCTTAACCATAGGAATATACAGTACTGGGTAGACAGGTAGACTTGCCAGTAGGCCAGATAAAATCTAAAATAATGTGTAAGGTTGACTTGTAAGCACTTAGGAAAGGTAGTAGTGATTGCTTAAATCCAATAGAAAAATTTCATGGGGCACTCAGCCCTTTCCCATTGAAATTTTCGAAGCCAGTAAACTATAAAAATGACAAATATAATGACCTCTCTTGAGTCTAGATATTCCAGCTGTGCAGTTACAGGAATGGTACTGCGACTTAAAACACCTTGTGTGGGAAGCCTTAAAGAGTTTAATTGACCACAAGATCAATATAAGGAAATGGTATGATACAGGAAAAAAAGAGAGAGAGAGAAAGAGAAGCAATTTGTTTTTAATTCTCAGGCTATCATAGAAACATATATTCCAGAACAAGTGCTATGATACTCTGACTCAATACTGTGCTAAATGTAGTATGAGTCTCCCAACTCTGGAAGAAGTATGAATAAACCAAAATGCTTCTAGAGAAGAACAATCAAGAACAGTGTGTGAATGTGTGAAAAATAATTCTACGTGGTAAGAGAGGACTTCTTATAGACACACATATCTCTGATGCAGAGATTTGAGGGAAAAGTAAGAGCTGAAGGATCGCATGAAGGAGAGGAATTGGACAGAATTCAGATCACATGAGTGAAGCTAGAGAGGGGCAGATTTGAGCCAAATATGAATAAGAGCAGAAAGTAAATAAAGTCCATGCACTTGTGAAGTATATGAAATCAGTACGTACAGAGGAGTTTCTGTAGAGGCTGGAAGTGTCCAGGTCTCTCCCAGCTTGGCACTGGTTGACTTTTATCCTCTTCTCAAGATCTAATTGTTAGTATTTTGGACAAGTTTACATAGATTTGAAGAATGCAAATTTAGGGCAAAAAAAATAAATGTAGATAATCTTCAAAAGAGTAGGTTTTATTATTACTACTGTTAATAAAATACTTTCTCTTGGGAATCTAACAAGCATGAATTCATAAGATGGTTAGTGAACCTTGAAATTCATTTTCTGCTCAAAAAGCAATGTCTTAAATCATGATTAATTATCTGTACACGCTCTTTAAATCATAAAATTGATGAAGATTGAGATCAAGAGAGTAAGGGAGGCGCATAAGAGGGCACCCCTTACTTGAAAGCTGTGTTGACACTAAAGGTGGCAAATAGGTTTCTTCTTTTTGATAAACTGCATTTAATTGGACATGACTAACTATATATCTGTGTTTGGAAGGATTCTGAAGCAGAGTCTCTGATCACTGGGGGAAAAAAATACCACGATAATCACTGGTTACCCTTCGCAGAGGACCTGTACTTTGTTATGCACATCATGTAGCAGATATTCCTGAAGAAATTAAGAATCTCATTTGCCTTGGTGGGTTAAAGTTCATCCTTTCAGGTGGAACTTAATTCTTGGCACCCCACTTCAATTCCAGCTTCCCCTGCTAGAGGACATCCTCTCTGAACTATAGCAACTGAGACCCACAATCAGATGCAGAAGCTAGAGCTTGCATGGACCTGCCCCCCAGCTCCCACATTTGCATAAGTTCTTATCCTCATAAATCACTCCTAGTGGTCATCCTCTGATTAAACTATCACTGATACACTTGCTGAAAATCAGGCCTGGGATGGGAATAGATGCGAGACTGTACAAAATGTACAGTATTGTCTATTACTAATAGTCCCTGATGATGATCACTTGTCAGCCTTTTGGCTAAGATCAAATGCAATAGTCCCTGATGAGAAAATGCCTAGTGGTTTCACATAATAAATAAACCATTAAGGGAACATGTGGGCCTACATAAGCTCTGGCTTCAGTCAAATGTTGAGTCAAATCTTTGTATAGATGCTACTGTGTTATAGTGATAGGAGATACCAACACTGCACTTCATGTGTTCATATTGCTGGTTGAATTAAGTAGAAATGAAATACTCTGTGCAGCTTTATTTCCAAGGGTTGATTTGGATGTTCATTCAAAAGATAATTTATGTACCCTGTGCAGTGTTCAGATAAAATGCCTTTATTTTGGAAAGAGGAAATGATTGGATCCTTTGTCTTACTGTTGCTACACATGAGAAACATTTCTTTTTAATACACAGATATTAACTTTTTAAAACTTCCCTGAAAAAAAATGAAAATATTATACAATTGATTTTTCTTCTTCAGATTTATTAATTAAAAGATACGATAGATACAGTTATACTATATAATGGGTATTGTTCTTTATAGCTCCTTAATACATATAGGCAATTGAAGAAGTTTTTTTTCTCCCCCATCCCCACTCTCCATCTGTATCTTCTACACACACACAAAAGGGGGAGTATCCCATGAATTAACAGATTAAGGCAACTCTGTCCATTTGGTAGAATGAAAACTTGTTATAAATGCAGTTTCCTCTCCTCTTCCTAATAGTGGACAGTTGACAATGTAGGAAAAATTCTCATTTCTACCTAAGGCAATTGTAAACAAGCAAACAAACAAAAAAAAACCTCATAAAACACTGCAACATTTCTGCTCACTTATACACAGCTCAATTTCTACAGCTGGTTTGAGGAAGATGCCAAAACCCATATCTGAAAAGAAATAGATAATAGCTTTCTTATTCCAAAAATGTATGCATAACTCAAACTCAATTTTAACTGAGGGACAGAAATGGAATTCAGAGCTCATGGTGAGTTTACTTGATGAATGTAGCAGTGTTTTCACCTTTTCAATTGTATGCTCAATTTCCTACTTTAAAAATATCCTAAAATTCATTAAGCATGAAGCCCTGCTGGGCAGTGACAAGATGCAGGCACAGTAGTGCCCATAAGAGTGCCTGAGTCTTTTCCTTAGGGATATTCCTAATTAAAAACTGGTTGTTGCTTGCAAGTAGCTTGAGTCGTTCTATACAGAGAGCACCATGAATCCTCAACCTCTGTAGGGGTGAAGATGTGATATAATGAAAAAGGGAAAACTTACAGCAAATAGAGAAAAGCAAAGATGTCTCTTGGGTTGATCAAGTAAAAAGGGAATTCAAAGATTTCAGATTTAATATTCTTTCTTTTCTGCTTAGAATTCAGTTTTTTTTTTCTTGATCTCTCCAGTACAATGCATCTTAAATATCAGAATGCAACAGAATTACCTACGAAATTTGGTTTTAAAAAAGGCAGATTTTTCAGGGCTCCCTCTACTTATTCTTAACTGAATCCAGAATAAGTCCTGGGAATCTACTTTTGTACCAAAGTCTTCAGAAATTATGGCACATGTGACCATTTGGGTACCACAAATCCCAGTGCAAAGCATCCATTCAATAATATGAAACTAAAGTGAAAAATACAAAACATCAAGTGAAGATTTTGCACAGTACCACCCCAGAAACTCTGATGGCATAATTCTCCTTATTCTCTGTAGCCTTAGTAACCATAAAGGAAGAGGGTTCTCAGATCTTTCTGTGTGTGGATATCACCAGCCGTCTGAGGGAAATATAGATTTTCAGGTCTCAGCCATTCTCCCAGAGATTTAATACATTTGGACTTGAGCGCAGGAATGTCTGCTGTTAGCCTACATGCTGCAGGATCCTGCTGCGTGTGGTTCATGGAGTACACCTGACAAACTTCTGCCTAAGCAGTGCCATCAACACAACATGGCCACCAAAGACATGATCACAATGATAACTTGATGCAGTCACCAATTAATTGATAAATAAATCCACATTATGATATGAACTACATAGAATTTTGTTAGGATAATTTCTATCTTGTAATAAAAACTTAAAATGACTCTAATTTTATTAATAAAAAAAGAAAAACCACTTGGCTTGTGAATTCTAGAAGTCCCATGTTAGCTCTGTCTTCAGGGATCACATGGTGTCAACAGAACTGTTTCTCCCCATTTCTCGCCCCTGCTGTCTCCATGCCAACTTCTTCCTCTGATGCCAGCCTCTCTGCCATGATGGATAAGCTCCATTTTCACAGCACCTCAGGTTCATGTCCCATAGAAACAACTAGAATCTTGCTGGTTCCTGCAAAGTCTTGAGAGTTACTGTGGTTGGACAAACTTAGGTCATGTGGTTGAGGGAATGCAATATGGTCATTGGTTTAGCCTTGGTTGGGGGGGGGTGGGAACTTCCAAGACCATACTCACTGGAAGAGCATAAGGAGTGTGTCCATTAATTGGTTGCTATTGCCAGAAGGAGGGGGATGGATCTGGGGAGAGATTCTCAGTAAACATCCACTGTGGCATTATGTATGTACAGAAGCAACCAGAAGTCATATGCAGGGGTAGTGTCTATAAGCTGGCCAGATGACTGGTACTGAAAGAGACAACCTAATATTTTGAACTTTCTTGCTAGTAAACACAGTAAAGTACTAGAGCTATCAGTGTTTGGAGCTTCTAATTAAGTCAGTTGAATTATTACCTTATTGGGATTTGTGGTTTGTACTTGAACTCTTGGCTGCTTCCCTGCCTGTGCCATAAAAACCTGGCAGAGTCTCTGTATGAACATGGGTAACCCTTCCATGGGGGGTCTGTGCCATAGACCCCTTTGGCAACCTGATGAAGCCCGTGCACCCCTTCTCGGAAAAATGTTTTTAAAAGCATGAAATAAAAGACATAGGATTACAGAGAAACCCAATTTTATTAAAAGTCTCATATATTGTAAACAAATTTGTAATGTGGAATTATGTGCTTCTTTATGACCACATTACATTGCTTAGTAAAAATAAATATTTATTTATTTTTCCCTTTGGCCATCCCCGTTCACAGACCCACTGAATTTCAGGCAGTGTTCATGGACTCTGGTTTCAGAATTCTTATCACATAGATGCCAGGGGTCTCTTAGTAGCGATGATTGTGTTAATTCTCTAGTTTAAAGTCCTCCACTTGCTCCCAACTTTTCTCAGAACAAAGTCTGCAATCCTTAGCCAGACACAAAGGCCTTATTATAACCTGAGTGGGCTCAGTCCCTCAAGTTCCCTCATCTTGTAATGGAGGCTCACACTGTACTAGAAAACACGCAGTTCCCTGAATAAGCAGGGTTTTCTCACATCCAGATATTTGTATACATGGGTACTGCCAGGGCAAACTCTGCCTCTCTCTCTCTGCCATTTCAGCTGGCAGATTCTTCATCATCCTTTCGCCTTCGAATTCACTTCCATCCAAGACTGAGTTAGCCAACTCTTCCATGTGCTTCCATTGCTCCTCCTCACCCTTGTGAAGCACTGACATTCTAGTCCAAATTAATAAACTGGAGAATCTACTGGGCAAGTATTGGAATGATCTCAGGCATAATAGAACTTTTACTCACTTAGCGACTATAGCTACAGCAAATTTTCAGGCAAGGGTCTCCTTTAAATAGTCAGGGCCCATACTATTAAAGCTATTTCAAACATCTTACACTTACTACCATCAATTGCTGGTGTGAAAATAATTTTAGTGTTCTACTTAATAAATAAATCTGTGATTGAAACAGATTAACTGTTGTGTCAGACGAGAGCGAGACTTCTGTGCATTTGTGTGTATTTTAAATTGTACCATGAAATGGAGAATAATGTCATAGTTATTTATCATTTATAATCTCCCAGCCTCAGTTTTCAGCACACTTTTATATTAACCTTATTTCATCCTCACAGCAACTCTACAAGGTAGCTACTGTTCTTAGTACTGTTTCAAGGAAACTGAAGCTCACAGAAGTTGAAAATCTCATCTAATGTCACATCGCTGGTGTGGGATTTCAATCCAGAAAATAAGGCTTCAGAGTTCTCATTAAATGTCAGAACGTATAGTATAATGCTGATTTTTATCAACAAAGTCCCATGTCACACGTACCTAGAATGGAGGTGTGTGTATGTATGCGTACGTAAATATATGTACACATATATAATTTTTTTGTGTACACCATTCTTACCGTATTTTTCTGGTTGAACATCATGACTGCTGTGTGGATCTGGTGTTAACAGTTCTCCTCCAGGAATTGGTAAAATTTTAACTAGGAATAGCTAATGACATAAATATGCCCATTGTGTCTGAGCCTTTTACCATTTTGCTGCCCATACTGATTCTTTGTCTTAACAATTTTTACCAAGCTGTCACCTTCAACTAGAGCTAGAATAATAGCTACTATGGAATTTGGAGGGAGTAGACCTGTGTTCAAACCTTAGCATGGCCCTTCACATGTTTGGAATTAACTTACTGATTCCACACTTCAAGCTCCTCTTAGCTAAAAATGGGGCATATGATCCCTGCTCAAATTTAAAAGGTAAAGAATGTAACCACATTTTGGAATTTCAACTCTATTTTTATTTGATAAAACTTTTAGGAATTTGAGGTACGGGGCTCCTTTAAAGCAAAATGTGTTCCATCTCTATAGTCTTTGCAAAATCTTCTCCTCTCTAGGATCCTGAGAAAGGACAGAATTATATATGACTTTTTGCCAGCCTGCATTATTCTCAGTCCACCTCGATAGTTCTTGTCGCATCTATCATCTGTTCAAAATATTGTTATTTATTCTTTCTTTTCCCTAAATCGACCCACTTTTTCTTTTATGTAATTAATTTGAAAGGGAAACTTTATCATTTCTGTAAACTTACTGGGTAGATAAAATATTTCCTTTACTACATTAAGATAAGTATAACACAAAATAAAAGCTTCAAAGGAAATGCCCACCAAACCCTCATCATCCCATGTGTCAGGGTTAGTACATGTACTTCCTTTTGGGAACTGTTCGCATAAGATAGTCAGCTGAAAAAGCCCTTCATCAAACTCCCCCTTCCTGAAGTGCCTGGCATGAAAAGGGATCTTTTGTCACTCACTAGAATTTACTGTTGACCTCTTCAGTTACACACGCAGCTTTAGTCCCATGGCATTATATATGCAGACCTGCTCATGGTCAGGAGCTAAGGGCAAATCAGGCCCTTGGCAAAAGTACACACTAAAAAAAAAAAAAAAAAAAAAAAAACTAACTGCAGCATCATTGCACTTCTTCCATTTCCATTTGTCTTCCCTCTTCAGGAATTCTAGCTACCCCTATGCTTCACTTGCCTACCCTTCACTGAAAGTCCAATTACGGTTTGTCCTCTAGAAGCAGAAACACTTCTTGGAAGAGAGCATTTCTTTCATCTATATTCATAACCTTGTTCTGCCTCAAAACTTCAGAACATAACTTTCCTGGGTAATACTCTCTCAGATATATGGTTGGTAACTCTCTGATCTAATATACCAATTCCTGATGAGTTTTCTAATTGATAATAATGTGACCAAATTGCTTAGTTTCTGCCAGAGAGGGATTTAAATTTTAGTGAGGGGAGTGGCCTTGAATCATTCTTTTTATTCTAAGTGATGAGTGCCTGAGAGAAGGTTAATGCCCTTCCTGGGTAGATTTTTCTTGAGCAGAGAACCGTCTAACACTATTCTTCAGATCATACCATGTAGCCATGAAACTCTAAATCATTTGGAATGAAGTCCCATTAATCTTTCTGTGGAAGAATCTGGGATCTTCAGAGAAATAAACAAGAAAAATTTTCCCTTAAATAATTTTATGTATTTGTTAGTGCTCTCATTTTTGGTAAGCTTTACAAGTTAAAGAGGAAGCAGAATAGTTGGAAGTAAATTGCATTGCAACTTCCTCATCACTTTTATGAAAATCTAGCATCTGGCTCTTTTGTGTCAGCCTCAGCCTATCTATGATGGTGCTACTGACTAAGAATGCCTGATGCACTCACCTGGGCCCTCACCACTTGTGGTAAGTCCCCACAGACATTGACCCAACTGACTAGAACCAGTGTTGTAGCTGGACTGGTCCTTACAGTTCTTATTATGATTGTAAGATGCACCTCAGCAGCAACCATCAGGAGCTTTGAGGAACGAGATTTATTACTCACAGGTCCTTGAAGAGATACCACATACCCAGAGGCCACACAGCCAGGTCATGAGTAGAGAAGGGGAGAGCTGGGGCAAGACCTGGGTTCTGCCTTTTTTGGGTCCAAGGGTGGGGTGCCTAGGGTTTCACAGGTTTAATCCTTTTTGGTGAATTTAAAATGTAACAGAGATTGAGGGCATGAGAAGGGAGAAGTGGGGTCACTCAAGTGACCAGTGATCTATGATGTCCAGGACTTTCTCAGCGGGAAACTTCTTGGTGGGCCAGCCTGGTTTCTTACCTAGTTGTTTTGCTAGTAGCTGTCTTATACACCTAGCAACATTTATTCAGAATGGGTGTCTTTGAAATAGATCCCATAGTAATCAAAACTTACTGTCAAGCACTTCAGTTATAATTAAACACAATGTCAAGTTCTTACACTACACTGGTCTACACTGGTTTTGTCTCCTATAGGTAGTAGCCTCTGTACAGTTGAGAAGCACCAGTAACTGTACAGAGGCAAACCCCCTCTGAAGCTGATGAAGCTTCAGGAACCCCTTGCTTGCATGGGCCCCTCACAAGGTTCTGGGAGGAGTCCTGCAAATTGTTCGCACGGTGTTCACCATAATGCGTTTTTGTAACATTTGCAAAAAGAAGACAGTTTGACTTGAACTGTTGAAGACCACTGTGGTCCACCTCTGATCTGCCTTCCGTCACATTTCCCCTTCTGTTGAGTGACCTTGGCCATGACTGTTTGTGGGATCTGCTAAAGGAGATGAAGTTGGAGGGTACACTTATCTTGGGTGTTATGTGGCTTACAGTCAGTTCCATGCATCTATATTATGAAATTGTGGCTAGCTGTTCTGGCTTAGAAAGGCTCCGAGCTACTCCTACTGCCAGTGTCAATGACATCTTCACCAAAAGGTGCAGGGTCAGATTGATGTCAAAATATCAATTAAATATTTTAGGTTTTGTTTCAGGGATTTTCTGTGTTTGTTATATTCTTAGCATTCCTAATTAACTGGTTGTGATTTCTTTTCTCATTCCAAGGAAGCATCCCCCTGTTGTACCTAGTTTTGTATCAGTAATTTTAATTTTTTAATTTTCCTTTTTTTTTTTTTTTTACTTAGCCAGAAACCCCAAATTGTACATGCTTTAAGCCCTGCAGTTCTACCTTCGGGAACTAGCTTAGCTTTTCCCACAATGGGCACTAGTGAGGCCACTTCAGCAGACTCTGTTCCTCATAAGATAAGTTCTATAACTGTATTTGATTCCAGGAATTTCATTTCTGGAATATAAATGCTCAGTTATTATGTTGGTAATTAATTAGTAGAAATGCCATGTGTTATTCTCAATTTCTACCACCACCTACTTCAGCAACAATGTGAGCCACATTGATGGCTATTCATTTTCCCTTCTTTTTTTTTTTACCCCAAGAAGTTTTCATTTTGGTTTATTTCCTTCATCCTTAGGGCACTCCTCTTAAACCATTACCCTTGGTATTTGCTCTCTATCTTCCATGCCTGGGAACAATTTCTCAAAGATTTAATTAGCTCTCGCATTGATGAAGTAGTTCTTTGCTATGGTGCCTTTATTTGTAAACAGGAAAGTCTTTTATCTTTGGCTGCCTAGAGAATTGGCTACTCAAAATCCATTTTCCCCTCCAGTTTATTGCTTCTCGAGTTCAGAATCATGCATACCTATAGTTCTGTTCATAGTTGCCTTACCTGAGGGTCTAAGACTCAGTGACATATATGGCATCTTCCACTTTAATATTAGATTCATTGTTGGAAAAAGTACCCCAAAGACTCCATTTCATATCCAGATTTCATTACTTTATGGATTCTGTATCCTTTAACAAAGTGAGGAATTTTTTCCAACTTTCTAGATGGTTCAAATACAATTATATAGTATATATTTTACCAATTACTAATCAACGTTTGTTCACATTTCACACTGCCAAAGCTGTACTGTTTAAACAGTGAGTGTTTTATTTCCACTATGTTGATTCACTTGTCTTTCTTCCTGTTTCTTAAAACATTTCTGCCTCTTAACTTATCTATTCCAGGGACCATAAACAATAGCTAGAGAGGGTGTAATCCAAAAATCGTTTGCATCTTCCTCAGAAATAAATCTCAGTAAATACACATTTAATGAAAATAAATTGTTTAAAGTCATTTAACCTGAAGTTTCTTTTAGTTACAAGATTTACTGTTGAAAATGATTTTAAAATATTTCTTTTCATTTTCACCCTTTATCATATATTTGACATGATTTAATTAGATATTACTTAGTGCTTGAGGATTTCCTTGTGCTTAAGGTCCTTATTCTGATCTTGATAATTTCCAGTTTCTTTAAATTTCCATTTAAAGAAACTGTAAATGTCAGTGGGACAGGGTCGAAGTTTCATTGTCTCCACAATCAGTAGGGAAAGTTAAAAAACTAGATAAAACAAAAACATGTCCCTTATCTCAGTTTTTTTCTAGTAAATTATACAGATTTAAGAATACAGTACCATGAATTCTTATTAAAAGTGTGGGTTTCAGTTAGAACTTTTATTTCTATATACTAGTTTTCAAGATACTAGTTTTGCTGTCTGAATTTCTTGTGCCTGGTATTGATTTGAAATTGGCTTCTATTTGAACACGCAAGTGATAAGAAAGCAAGGGGTTTGAAAATGCTCTGGTTGGTGTTTAACAATCTGGCTCTGATACCTGGGCTTCTAGTTGCTAAACTGTTCTGTCTCCCCGTAGCAACAGTTATAAAATAATGAAAATACACTGTATATTTAGGTGGTACTTTAGCTTGATATAAAGCATATCTGCATTCAGAGTTTGATGTTATTTCCATAATCGCCCAGAGGAAGCAAGAGAAGAGATGTTACATCCTTATTCCACAGAATATGGAATGGATGCCTTGGAAAGCTGATTGCCATGTGGGAGTATTAATTTCTGAAGATGAGTTCATTTATTGTTTAAACGTGATGTATTGTACAGATTTCAAGATTATAAAACGTCTGTGATGGAAAGTGAATTTCTGTCTCCTGTCCTTCACCCATTCCATTTCTTTCCCTAAAGGCAAGAGCTGCTGCTGAGGTTTTGTGCTGTGTTCCAGGGATGTGGAAGGTGCCTTCCAGAGCCTGCCTGTACCCAGGATTGGCACACTACAGGCCTCAGGCCAAATCTGGCCTGCTGCCTATTTCTGTAGAGAGCTTTATTAGAATACAGCCAAAGCCATCTATTTATGTATTGTCTATGGCTGCTTTCGTGCTACAATAACATTGCAACAGAAACCGTCTGCCCCACAAAGTCAAAAATACTGGTTATCTGTCCCTTTACAGAAAAAGTTTGCCAAATTTAAGTCTCAGATAGCATGTGTATGATGCCTCTTCCTCCAAAGCTTGCATTATAATAGTGAGCAATCCGTATGCTGTTTGTGACATTGACTGAATCAAAGAATAAGATTCATTTTGATTTATGAACCCTTGTCGATGTAGAGGTGAATGTGTCCTGTATGTTACTGACTAGCTTGGCTATGAAGGTGGCTGAATCTTGAGCACTCTGCGTTTTAAATAAGCTCAGTCCATTAATTTTGGCTTTTTCAGCATTAACCTCTGAATTCAGTTCTCACACTGTTGGTCGTTATCCTCTGGAGAAACGCTCAGAAGCTCTGCAAGGTTTGCAAGAAGCTCTGCGATCCTTTGGCCCACCGAGAGAGAATAGTGACGTGTATATGGATCCTATTGTGATAACTACATGGTATCAATTAAAACTTGTCAGATGCTCAAATTCTGAAATTAGTAAAGTGAAAATTTGGCATTTTAAGCTACCTTTGAAAATTCAGTAAATTTCCATACACTGTGTGGAAAGCCCAGCACAGGGAGTTTTTCCTCCAATTCTTCCTTGTTGGTTGAGGAATACACGAAGGTGTTAGTGAGTGTTCAGGAAACATGTCATATGTAAGTTCTTAACTGTCATGAGAATCATAGTCGGGGGACAAGATGCACACACTAGGAGAGGCCACTGGGAACAGACCCCAAATGAACAGTATCTTCATTTCTTCAATCTCATGATCATTTCACAATGATTTGCTGAGTGATTAGAGTGAGAAGAATTGCCAATTCTAACAATTAAGTTTCTCCTTTACTTTTTCATGCTTGTAATTCTTTAATTTGTCTAAGAAAACTGTATATATGATTGAACTTCACTAATAACTCTTATCATTTTACATATTTGAAAATTTTGCCTTTATATGTTTTTGTAGCCAATAAATGCTCAGAGTTCACTGACAAATATTTAGGACTTCAAGAAGAGAGGGTTTTCCATGCTGAATGCCCCCTGTCCTGGACTGTTTCAAATGATCTTTTCTCTTCAGTGGGATTCTCACTTTCTAGCTTCCTCAAACCAGGCAGGCATACATCCTCTTTTAGGCATAAATTAAACATAAGATATAAAAATTTCTGGAAACTCTCCTCAGTGTCTAGGGAACATAAGCTTCAAATAATAGATAAATGGAAGTATTTCTGAGGTCATTACATGATTATACATAATACCATGTGATATTTGAAAGTCAGGAAAAACAAGCATTAGTTAAGGCACAGTGTAATATCCTAATAAAACCTTCCTGATAAAATCATTTCATTGTAAGGAGTGCTTGAAATAATTTGGTGTAGGTGAATGATTACAATATTTTCTCCAGAGCCCATGCTGGAGGACTGGGTTTAAAATAACCTCTCTTATCCACTAGTAACGTATAAATAATAGACTATATTTCATCAAAATGAAAGGTGGTTAACATATGAGAGGATTTGGAAGAATTTCAAAACTCCCTTAGGTACATCTTTACTAATCAATGTGAGCAAAGTTTGAGGAAATCTGTTTGCTTTCCAAAAAATAGTAATTTGTTTATAAAGCACTTGAGATATCCATGATGAATGATAAGTCCAAATTATTATGAAATATGATGCTGTCACAATTTTCTTAGGAATAGGACTAGAAAATACCATTCTACCTTATGTGACATTAATTTTAAAACCTTTTAATGCCAGAAAAATTTCCCTCTGGTATTGTAATACATTCCGCATGATCCATATTATCAAGGAAAAGAAAAAAAGAAAAGAAAAACAGGTGGCTAGTTACCAGTTTTAATCTATGTTGAGTTTTCAGTGTTTAAAAAAACAAACCTGCAATGTGTCCATGGAGAAAGCTTTTGGCACAAGCTACTTTGGTTGTGTTGTCGAAACAGAAACAGAATTCGTACCCAAAGAGAAAAAAAAATATCATTCCTTATGAGAAAAATCCTACTAAATTATACATGCTCCTACTACTAAACATACCTACTTGAACTACTATACATTCCTACTAACTCACTGGGCTTGCAGTCACCAAGTTTCAGCTGTGAATTGCTTGAAGCTTAGAAAATAAATTCCATGGTCAACAATAAGAAATTTAAACTCAGAGTCACAAGATTGAGAATGTGGGGATAACATCTGCCACCATGATTCTATCAGAATTGTCTTTTTATTTAAATAATAGCCTTGATAAACACAGCTCCAACAAGCCACAGGTAAATTTTTTTGAGCTCAATAAGTAGGTTTTGCAGGGGGATTAGGATCCATGGGAAAATTTCTAGACCAGCTCTCAGGAAAATTGGGTGCCTGTTTTTGCTGTAAATGTAGCAGAAACAGTTCTCATCAAATACTCTTCTGTTCCCCTACATTTCCCAGTCTTTCCTGTAGTTAGTTGGGTTCACATGATTAGTTTTGGCCAATGGACTAAGGCCAGAAGAGACATGTGACTGTGGGGAGCCAGGCAGCTAAGAGGATGTGCCCCCTCCTGTCTTTCTCTGTCTTTGCAGCCTTAGAAGACACAGATAGCATACCTGCACGGCAGGAGGGTCACCCGATCCTAATGAGGACTAGACATTGTCATGGAGAAAGGGATCTAGAAGTCCCTGTGGTTTTTTAGGTTTGCCTGATGTTGTGGCTAATATTAACTACTGATCCAGTGAACATAAATCATGGATCTATTTTTATTCAATTTTTTTTTAATTTTTTTTATTGTTATGTTAATCACCATATATTACATCATTAGTTTTTGGTGCAGTGTTCCATGATTCATTGTTTGTTCATAACACCCAGTGCTCCATGCAGAACGTGCCCTCCTCAATACCCATCACCAGGATAACCCATCCCCCTCCCCCCTCCCCTCTAGAACCCTCAGTTTGTTTTTCAGAGTCCATCATCTCTCATGGTTCGTCTCCCCCTCTGACATACTCCCCTTTTCTTCCTCTCCTGTTATCTTCTTCTTTTTCTTTTTTCTTAAAATATGTTGCGTTATTTGTTTCAGAAGTACAGATCTGTGATTCAACAGTCTTGCACAATTCACAGCGCTCACTGTAGCACATACCCTCCGCAATGTCTATCACCCAGCCACCCCATCCCTCCCACCCGCAACCACTCCAGTAACACTCAGTTCCTTTCCTGAGATTAAGAATTCCTCATATCAGTGAGGTCATGTGATACATGTCTTTCTCTGATTGACTTATTTCACTCAGCATAACACCCTCCAGTTCCATCCACGTCGTTGCAAATGGCAAGATCTCATTCCTTTTGATGGCTGCATAATATTCCATTGTGTATATATACCACTTCTTCTTTATCCATTCATCTGTCGATGGGCATCTTGGCTCTTTCCACAGTTTGGCTATTGTGGACATTGCTGCTATAAACATTGGGGTACATGTACCCCTTCGGGTCCCTACATTTGTATCTTTG
>NW_027397077.1:28942202-29008193 GCF_003265705.2 Callorhinus ursinus | reverse complement strand
TACCATTGTAGGTTACATATCTCTTCTCCCGAGCTGCTTTCAGGATTTTCTCTTTGTCTCTGAGACTCGTAAGTTTTACTATTAGATGTCGGGGTGTTGACCTATTATTATTGATTTTGAGAGGGGTTCTCTGTGCCTCCTGGATTTTAATGCCTGTTTCCTTCCTCACATTAGGGAAGTTCTCTGCTATAATTTGCTCCAATATACCTTCTGCCCCTCTCTCTCTCTCTTCTTCTTCTGGGATCCCAATTATTCTAATGTTGTTTCGTCTTATCGTATCACTTATCTCTCGAATTCTGCCCTCGTGATCCTGTAATTGTTTCTCTCTCTTTTTCTCAGCCTCTTTATTTTCCATCATTTGGTCTTCTATATCGCTGATTCTCTCTTCTGCCTCATTTATCCTAGCAGTTAATGCCCCCATTTTGGATTGCACCTCATCAATAGCCTTTTTGATTTCGATTTGGTTAGATTTTAGTTCTTTATTTCTCCAGAAAGTGTTTCTCTAATAACTTCCACGCTTTTTTCAAGCCCAGCTAGTATCTTTAAAGTCATGATTCTGAACTCTAGGTCCGACATCGTACTAATGTCCGTATTGAGTAGGTCCCTGGCTGACGGTACTACCTCTTGTTCTTTTTGCTGAGGTGATTTCTTTCGTCTTGTCATTTTGTCCAGAGGAGAATAGATGAATGAGAGGACAAAATGCTAACAGGTTTACAACGTCCCCAGCAAATATACTGTATACAAATCAGAAAAGACCTGAAACCAGGGGAAAAGAAAGGGAAAGAAAGAAAAAAGAAAGAGGGAAAAAAAAAGGATAAAAACAAAAACAGAACAATACAAAAAAAGCAGAATGTGATCAAATATGATCAGGCTAGTGCATAGATCAGTGCCACACACTAGATTTTGGGCGTATTTTGGTCTGTTAGAAAAAAGTGCCTCCTAAAATTTTAAAGGAAGAAAGACATATATGTACAAAATAAGGGTTGATACAATGAAGGGATGGAAGATGACTGTAAAGATGAAAATTATAAAAGATTTTATAAAAGGACTTGGTAAGATAAGTTGTTTGAAAAAAGAAAGAAAATTTAAGAAAAAAAAAAAGGAAAAAGGGAGAGAATGTGATCAGGCAGGTGACTAGAACAAAGCCATACACTAGTGATTTAGGGTATATTTTGATCTGTTAGAAGAAACTGTACCCCAAAATTTTAAAGAGAGAACAACTTATATATATATGCCAAAAATAAGGGTAACTACTATGAAGGGATAAAATATGACTCTAAAAATGAAAAATAAAAAATGTTTTGTTTTTTTTTTTAAAAAAAGTGATTGTTAAGATGTTGGTTGAAAAAGGGAAAAAGAAAAATAAAAAAAAACAGTCAACAAAAATTAACTTTGATGAAATAATGGATCATGGTAAAAAAAAAAAAAAAAGCCATAAATCTATGTGCAGTATTCCCCTAGCGCTGGAGTTCTCCCATTCTCCTTGATCGATCAACTTGGTCTTGGCTTGCTGGCTGTTTGTGCTGATCTTCTGGGGGAGGGGCCTGTTGCTGTGTTTTCCAAATGTCTTTGCCGGAGGCGGAATTGCCCCGCCCTTGTCGGTTCGGGCTAAGGAAGCTGCTCCGGTTTGTTCTCAGGAGCTTTTGTTCCCTGCAAGCTCTCGGTACAGCTTTGGAGGACCAGGGCAGAAATGGTGGCCTCCCAGTCTCCACCCGGAGGAGCTGAGAACTCGGGGCCCCGCTCCTCAGTGTGTCCCCAGAGAAAAGCAGTCACTCCCGTGTCCCCGGTCTCCGGCCGCACTCCGTGCTCACCCGGCCTGTGATCGAGCGTTGCTATCTCTGGCACCCGACCCCGCACGGAGTCTCCAAACCCAGCAGATCCCTGCAGTGCGTTCCCGCACCGCTCCTCCCCGGGAAGGAAGGGGAGTCTCCCCGGATCTGCTGCTTGTTGGGTCCCTGCTGGGGGAGCCGTGCCCCGACTGGGCCGCAGATCACAGTTTATGGCAACCCCGAGCTGAGAGCCCGCGACTCTGCTCCGTCTCTGCAGCCGGCTTCCCCGCTCTGATACCTGGGAGCTCTGGCGCACTCAGGCACCCCCGGTCTCTCCGTGACCCCAAGGGTCCTGAGACCACACTGTCCCGGGAGGATTCCACCCCCGCTTAGCCACTGCAGCGACGTCCCTCCACGGAGCCGACTTCTAAAAGGTCCGATTTTGTGCTCCGCGGCTCTGTCACTTGCCAGAAGCGGCCGGCGGAGGCCCCTCCCCCGCCGTCTATCCTCCCGAATATCGCCTCGGATTCACTTCTCCGCACGCCCTACCTTCCAGTAAGTGGTCGCTTCTCTGTTCAGAGAGTTGTTGCTACTCTCCTGTTCGATCTCCTGTTGAGTTCGTAGGTGTTCAGAATGGTTTGATCCCTATTCAGCTGAATTCCTGAGACCAGACGAAATCTAGGTCTCCTACTCCTCCGCCATCTTGCTCCGCCCCCCTATTTTTATTCAATTTTTGTATGAAGATCAACTCCCTGCTTATCCTAAAAGTAAAATCATTTTTGTAAAAATATCTGGTAAAACTGAATGTTAGTAAATTGCCAGCCCAAGAACCCAGGAATAGTCGGTTTAAACTGCTATAAAAAAAGCAGTCCATCTGCTCAAACCTGACCTCACAAAGAAGTTAATACTGCATTTTTATGAACATTTAGTTCTCTGGATTTCTTCAGCCACAATTAAAGGCTTTCACATTTTTATCCAGTTTTGGGTGAAAGATGGGGAAATCCCATTACTACCTTTAACATAAAAAGCCTTTAGTTCCTCGAATTAAATACTTTTTAATTTCAACAAATAATTTAGTACCCTTTCTACGTTTCAGTATAGATTATTATAAGATTAAATTTATCCTAGCTGTGGAGTAGGGGGTGGCCCAAGAGGGGAAAATCATTAAAGGCTTAGATTATCTCCTCCAAGCACTTGTGGTAACTGCAAAAAAGATGTCCACACACGGAAAATGTTACATTATCAATCAGCATAGGCTTGAGCTAAAACTGTAAAGGAACCACTAAGGGCCTTTAAACATTTTATTTGTGGAGTTAGACAGACTTAGGCTTGAGTCCTGATTCTAACGCCTAATAGCTCTGTGACCTTGGGCAAGTCACTTGACTATTCATAAACCTTAGTTTCCTCATCTGCTACAACAAGGATACTGATAATACCTATCTCACAGACTAGTTCGTGAGCTTAGCCGCTGGCATGAAGCAGTTACTCAGTGAAAGCCAATTAATACACTAATAATAGCTAGATGCACACTACAGGGCAAAGATGACTGAGTCTAGACAGTTCATGAATTCAGTTATTCTGTTAATATGCACTGAGCTCTTGCTGCATTGAAGGCTGGTGCTGGTCTCCCCGGGCAAAGCGTGGTTGTATCAGCATGGCAGGAATGGCTAGTTAACCACCTAACTTCCCTTGTGTGAAGTTGTTGCTAGCAGGCTGCTGTTCAGCCAGAAACTACACATTTCCAGCCCCCCTTGCACCTCTGTGTGTCTATGTAAGTAATTCTTGCCAGTGGAATATTAGAGAAAGTGTGACTTAAGGTCCAGTCCTTCACGGCTGCTTTCATGTAAATTGCCAGCCCAAGAATATGGGAATAGTTGGCTTAAACTGTTACAAAAAAGCAGTCCATCTGCTCAAACCTGACCTCACAAAGAAGTTAATATTGCATTTTTATGAATGTTTAGTTCTCTGCATGTCTCCAGCCACAATAATTAAAGGCTTTCACATTTTATCCAGTTTTGGGTGAAAGAGGAAAATCCCATTACTACCTTTAACATAAAAAGCTTTTAGTTTTTTATGGCTGCTTGTAGAGAACTCCCAGGCCCCCGGAAGGGGGACAGTCTCAAGATGGACAAAGCCTGGGTCCTTGAAGAATGACAAGGACAAAAGCTTCCCAACATTGGACTATTATGTAGACAAAATATTTACTGTTGTGAGCCATTGAAATTTTAGGACTCATCTGTTATAGTCGACAGTGCTTCTCCTAACAAAGATAATCAGATAGGACTTTGCCCTAAGTGACTTTAGAGTCTATAAGAAAATACATATTACAGTAGGTTGCCTTATTACTGTTAGCTGATAGATATGTCTGAGCAGGTCAAGCCCTTTAGGATTTTGAGAACTTATGGCCATAATCAGAGAGTTCTTACTTCCTTTTTCCTGTTCTTTGCCTCTATTTTCTCCTTAATTAGGGAGCCGTGAAATGAAAGTACAGACTCTTCTGTTTCACTTTTGTTTCTGTTCCTACCACTCATCCTTGATTGGTGAAACTCAAGGCCAGGTTGAGAATGCTTCATCACACCATCATGAAACTGTCTACCACCCTTTCTGTCTCAGTTCACCCTGCCATGCTTGCTTACTGTACACTGAGAAACTTGTTCAAGATGTAATTAAAAATTTAAATAAAATAGAGTAATCTAAGAGTCAAGGTTTCTGTAGACTATGAATATAAAATGACATCAAATTAACTTTTAATGACTGATTTAGAATGACTCAAGCCTTATCTTAAAATAACCCTTGCAAAATATTTATGTTTTGCTTTTAGCTGATCCAAAATAAGTGTCTTACAAATGTCAATACCATTTTTAGGAAATGCCTGACATCTTCCTCCAGTCAGCTATAAGTGGTTAGTATTTTTAAAAACTTTCCTCATTGTGGCTTGACAAACCGTATCCTATAATTTGCCTCTATGTCTTTTACATGACTTTTATTAACTATCAGGTGGCATACAAAAATAAACATTTATGTCTCGTGTGTTAGTGCAATTCAGCTGATCTAGGCCTGGCTCAGCTGGTAGATCTGGTAATGTTGGTTTGGCTCGCTTAGACATGTGGCAGTTGGCAGGGAGTCAGATGCTCCAGACTGGGCTTGGATGGGGTTACTCAGCTCTGTTCCACATGTCCCTCATCTTGCCCTAGGGAGCAGTGAGCCAGCCAGGAACATCCTTCTCTTGGCAATGACAGAGACACAAGAGCATAAACTCAATCTTGCAAATAATTTTCAAGCTCTGTTTACATCATGACTGATGACATCTTGTTTGCCAAAGCAAGCCACATGATCAAATCCAGGTTCAAAGGGTAAAACAATACACTCATCCTTTTGTTGGGAAGGCCCACATGATTCTATAGCAAAGGCAGGTCCTACCGAAATTTAGTGCTTGGATTTTCTGTTTTCACCTTGGAAGGTGCTATTAAGGCAGTTTACTATAATCATCCTATTTTCCCATCAGAAAATACTAACTTCCCAATTCAAGCTTCTTTCTTAAACACCTACATTTTCCATTTGAAGCAGACTCTTTTTTGATTAATATTAGGGAAAAAAAATCTATGTCCTTAACCAGAACAAGTTACCTAGGAGGCAGCTAAGCAATATTTTTAAAGCAATTTTTAGTCTTAAAATTTTGGCCAATAGCAAAATTTATCTTTCAAAGAGCATATGTAAATATAAATTTATTCATTCAACAAATATTTGTGGCACTAATAATTTATAGAAAGCCTAAATGCTTTAAGGGACAAAATGTTAATAAGACAATGTCTCTGCATTTTTAGATGAATCAAAATTGGAAAAATGACCCCTCCCAGAACCACTACCAAAATAATTCATAACAATACAGAAACCAAAAAAGGAAAGGGACTTTTAAAATTTGTTTAGTGCCATTTATTATGGTTCTCATCACAACTTCAACCAAAGAACAGTGTATATTATTAGATATGTTACTTAGTGTTAAAATGTTTGCTAATAATCAATGATATCAGATATATACAGGATTTCCCACAGGGCTCTGTTAAAAAGGAACCTGGGAATCAAATAGAAAAGTTGACAAATGTTATATTTGAATGATGAGTTGAAATGAGCCCTCTGTAGAAAACAGTAGCAGTCCTTAGACCACTATCCTAGAAAGGACTGCTGACAGTGTTGGCCCTTGACTGGCATCTGAGAACTGAGATTTTGAAAGGCTTCCCACCATGTTTAGAACTGATAAGCATGTCTCACTGTGCCTAAGCTGTTTAGGCAAACAATATGATTTGTGCTGTGCACCAACTTTTCTTCAATGAGTCTGGAATTTTGGTACATACTAGGGAGCATATGCCTTTGTGACCAACCCTTGGTAAAAAACCCTAGGCTGTGAGTCTGATGAGCTTTCCTGGTAGACGTTTTATGTATGTTGTTACAACTCACCACTGGGGAATTAAGCAAGTCCCATGTGACTCCATTGGGAGAGGGCTCTTGGAGGATTGTGCCCACTTTCCTAAGACCTTCACCCCATGAGTCATTTCCCTTTTCTGACCGTCATAAATCATGGCTTGAGAACCTCTGTATGCTAAATCCTGGGAGTTCTCCCAGTGAATCATCAAACCTGGGGGTGGTCTTGGGGACCCTTAACTGAGGTAGCATCTTCTAATTCTTTGTTTTTAGCTTTCAAAAGTGACCTTGTATGGCAAACTCATTTATCCTTTAGATGGAAATTTACTGAGCTCCTACTATGCAACAGGCATTGGGCTAAAATCTGGGAATAAATTTGTGAATAAGACCTACATGTCACCTGCCTTCATGGAGCTTTGAGTCAACAAACAGAGGGTTGAAATAATAGAAAACAAATTTATTTTTAGCATGTCCTTCCTCCACCCCTTTTTTTCTGCTAACATGGAAAACATGCCAATTAGTTATAGAGCAGTAAATAGAGGACCCATCCCCTTAAAAGAATACTTCACTAAAGTTTAGTGCTTGACTTTTCTGTCTTCCCCAGGGAAACAAAAAATAATTATATAGATAAGTGTAGCATATGAATTTAAAACTCTGTAGAAGTATCATGGCAATAATTAGATAATCATTGTCCTGTTATGTAGGATGATGCTAAAATGGTTACTGTATATTTTTATAACCAAATTTGCCAAAGTACTCCAAGGACTCCACTTGCAAGAGAAAATAACAGATGTCATACATGTATTATAACTAGAAACTCTACTGCTATGAATTCTGACAGCAAGTTTCAATAATGAATTTGTAAGTGAAAACAAAACATACTGGGTATTGTAATTGATTTTTAAAGCAACTTCAATATTCTTAAAATAATTAGGTCAGATGTAATATTTGAAACATTAAGTGTGGGTTTCAAAAGGAATCCAATGATGAAGGGAAAAATGATGAAGCATTATTACCCTTTTGGAATTAAAAAAATCGCAGTGACATATTGGAAATTTAAATTGCTTGCTTCCTTCAGCTTTATGCACAGTTTTTCTGGGTGCAAATCAACCTCCAGTTTTTATTTTAAGATGTTCTTTGAACATATGAACCAGATTAAGTTAACTTCCATCTGCACAAAAGTGGGAAGATTTCACTGCCTGTTGTATCGACCGGCAAATATTTTCTCTTCTTACATCAACTTCGGCTGGGAGATTGAAAAAAACAAAAAACAAAACAAAACAAAAAAACTAGATAGAGGAGAAAGAAGTGCCACCATGATCTAATTTCTTTCAATTACTTTTGGTCTTACTGGAGTATACATCTTATATTTTATGGACACCCATTCATCTTCTGTGTTTTGCTGCCTTTGTAATCTCATCATTAACAATATATGAGAAGAGTAGTTCTCCAGATTTAGGCATAACTGTGATTTGTTCATGGCTGCCAGCACTCTGGGAGTGGACTGGCTTTTGTTATGAATCATTTGTGCACATGATTTAATAGATGTTTGAGCCATAAGTCCTGGCTTTGATTTTTAAACATTTGACAGAGTAAGTCAATCTTGCATGAACATAAGTAAAATGCAGTGTGCACTCAATATTATTTCCTTAAGCATGGGTTTTTCAGGCATGTAATCATTGAGGTCATGGCTGTTTGTGAGTTCACAATCATTTTCCATTAGAATTTAACCTGTGCTTGTTGCCCAAAGTCTTGAAGAGAAAGAACTGTCAGAGAACTTGAAAAAACATTGAGTGAGAAGCATTGAAAATGTTAAATTTAGTGGTAAAGATGAGTTTTGCATCAAAAGGATATGTATATATGGATTTTTTATGTTGTGTATACTTGAGGTTAATCAACTTCCAAGAACTTATTTATTTGTAAAATGAGTCTACAAACAGGACTTGCCTCCTGAAATTTTTTGAGTATTAAATGGCATAATTCTTGACACATAATTATCTCAGTGACTCAGTAAATATCACCTATCGCATACATGTACCTTTTTTGTAGTTTAACACATATAAAAAAAAGTGCACAAAACCTAACCCAATAGGTCAGTAAATTTTCAAAAAGTGAACACATCAGTGTATATGGCACTGAGATCAAGAAACTGGCTATTACAACCTATTCCTTCCAGAAACTACTTCCCATCACACAGGAAAAATTATTACCCTGATTTCTGTTCACCATACATGAATTTTACTTACTTTTGAACTTCACCTATCAATTATTTCTGGTTTTCAACAGGTACTCTCCTATTGTCTGTGAATAAAGATGGATTCTTTCTTTCCAACTCGTGTCTTCCCCGCCCCCCCCACCCTTGCCCTTCCTGCATTGCATTGGCTAGGAGTTCCCATACAATGTTGACTAGAAATGGTGATAGCGGTCATCTTTGTCTCATGCTCTATTTCAAGCAGAAAATACTTAATAATTGATCATGATCCATGATCTTTGCTGTGTTTTCAAAAAGATAGTGACATATTAAGAAAAATTCTTACCTATTCCACTTTGGTTTTTTGTGAGGTTTTGAGTGGTTTTATTTTGCTTTGTTTTATTTTTAATGAGGAGTGTGTAATTTTATCACAATCTTTATCTGCATCCATATGATTTGCCTCTTTTTGTGGTTAATGTGTCAAATTACATTCCCCCTCACAATGTTAACCAACTCTGCGTTCACAGAACAAACATCACTCAATTGTGGTATACAATCTTTCCTGTATAGTTTTGAAATTCTACAATATTTTGGGAGGATTTTACATCTCTGTTGCTGGAAAAGATTTGCCTATAATTCTCCTTTCTTGTAATGGCCTTATCAGGATTTCTGTCAAAGGTATGTTGGTCTCATTAAACAAGGGAGGATTGTCCTTTTTTTGAAATTCAAATTTTCTTCCTTAAATGTTTGAAAAGACTAACCACTGAAACCATCTGAACTTATGGTTTCTTGTCCTGGGTTTGGTAATTATTGATTTTTTAAAATATTTATTTATTTACTTGAGAGAGAGAGAGAGAGAGAGAGAGAGTGGGTGAACATGCACAAGCGGGGAGACGGGGAGAAGGGAAAGGGAGAGAAAGAATCTCAAGCAGATTCCCCACTGAGCACAGAGCCTGACGCAGGGCTTGAGCTCAAAACCCTGAGATCATGACCTGAGCTGAAATCAAGAGTTAAGCATCTGCTTAACCCACTGAGGCACCCACGCATCCCTGGTAATCACTGATTTTCAAAAATATGTACTTTTTATCTAAATTGTCAAATTTATCTTTTGTTCTTTATTGTTGCCTTCCTTTACTTTCTTGGGAGTAATTTGCACTTCTCTTTCTAGTTTCTTAAGATAAATACTAAGTTCATTGGTTCTCAATCTTTGTTACTTCCTAATTTATGAATTTTAAAACATAGATATGCCTCTAAATACTGTAGCACATGTATCTTGGAAGATTTGATATTTTTTATCATTTCATTCCAAAGATTTCCTGATAGTTTTTTGTGATTTATTTCTTGACTCACATTTTATTTAAAAATGTATTGCTTAATTTCCAAGAAGCTGAAGGATATTTTAGTTATTTTTTGTTGTTGTTAGACTAATTAGTTAATTAATTGCCATGTGTCCCAAAAACATACTTTGAATGAATTAAATTCCCTGCAATTTCTTTAGTTTTATTTAATGATTTGTCATATACTTTATTTTGGCAAATGTTTTCTATGGACGCACAAAGGTTGTATATTCTTTCATTACTGGGTGCAGTGTTCTATGAATGGCAAATTAGGTTAAAAGTGTTGTTCAGCTCTTCTACAACATTACTGATTCTAGCTGTTAGGGGTTGGTGCTCTGGTATCCTGCCCACGATTCCATCTCACTTTTGAGTGGAAGTCACTAATCTGTAGTTTAACTTATTAATTCTGGTACTTAATTTCAGTAAAAAAGCCTTAATTATGACAGAAATTAAGTCTTCATTTATAAATTAATGCTTGAATATTGAATGTTAATATCAGTTTATTTAGAATTTACATGTAGAACATTGCTTTATTTAGTTGAAAAGCCATCTGAATTCTTATTTATTGACTTATTCATTAATTTAATTTTTCTAGAAGAACTTGTTGTCGTAGTCATGACATATTTTCTTCTTGGATACCTAAAGGTTGTTGAGAATGAAATGCTAAATCTTATTTTATAGCTCAGTCGGTGGGTAATACTAATGATGCCTAATTGTTCTGGAAAGTTGGAAAGTTAGGTGGACCAGCTTATGCCATAACAATTAGGGCTTCATTAACTAGGTAATTAGTCATCCAGTGTTCCCAAGTGGAACCCTCAGAGGATTTTGAAATGGTAAATGAGTGAACTGTCAGCCCACAATCTCCAGTTAGTAACTGTTTTTCATATAAATAAGCTAAATATTTCAGGCCAAAATATTGAAGCTTTTGTTGCCAAGTAGGGGGCTCTATTGTGTCTAATAGGATAATACTCTAACCATAAAACTATGATTCAACTCAAATATAAGTGATATGATTCTAAAGGTAGTGTTTATGAATGAGCCAATTGGACAAGTTTTCAACATCAGACACTTAGTTATCATCTAAGAAATTGCTTCACTGGTAAATTTGTTCTGACCTGTCATATCTAAGAGCAAATATATGGGACTAACACAACTGGCTTATTGCTGGGATTTTATTTTCAGCTTTTTAATGCATGTACTTGATTTAGTCGTAGTTTGGAAGTTTAAAATTTGTTATTGTGTATTCCAAGATTATCCATTCACTGAGAAAAGATAAGCCTTGCCAAAATATTGCAAATATTTCTTTGCCAATCTTTTCTTTTTGTAATTGCCTTGTTTCTGAAAGTAAGAGCTACAATGAATGAATTGTGTTTTTATAGGAGCATTCTAAACAATCCCTGATAAATATTGATTGTATCCAAAGCCAGTGGTCCAACACTCTTTAAAAAATACAGGATTCCTATTTTTCTCTAATCCAAAAGCAGACATGTTTCCATGTCCACAAAATGGTGAGAAGTTTCACTTTCACTTTTAACTTGTCTCTGAGAGCTTAAAGTAACGCGGCTTAGGAACCCTGTATGCCCAGCACTGCAATTAGAAGGAAGCAGTATGGGAAGGAGCTTGTGGACACCTCCTAGGAACTTGCTTTTTAATATTTGGAAACTTTGTGTTACGGTTGGCAGAAGTGATACTGATTATAAAGAGGAGTCAGACTAGTGGGGGAGTGATATTTTGGGGGTATTCTTATTTTTATTTTCTCTACATTTTGTGATTGAGTATCTGTCCATCCTATCTTACTGTGAAAAACATTTTCCATCCATTTTCTCCCAAAGCAAGCTGTGCTTTGATATTGAAAGATAAACTGCAAGATTTCCATCTACGAAAAGAAGCTTAACTTTCAAAGTCACCAGAATACAGTGACCACATTCCTGGTCTTAAAAGAATTATTTTGAATGCACATCACAGAATTAGTCATACTCTACATTTTTAGTTCCTTTATTCTGGAAATGCTATAGCTGATTTTCCTCCTATATGTATTAGAAAAAGCAAATTAAATAGAATGTTCTCTAGAATTCCTTATAACATGGCTAAAGCTTGTGTTCTAAGCTTTAGGGCACTTCGCTTTTTCTCTTTTAAGGTAAAACTCATGAAAAACATAAAAATCTTTTAAAATTAGAGAAGAATCCAACTTGGGTTATTTTATTTTCAAAATAACTTTTACAAAAGATCACAATTTTAAGGCTAGATATCATAATTGGTGTGTGGACTTACCTAAGATTTTCATCTTAAACTTTATATATTCAAAACTGTGGCAGATGACAAGTGTTGTTAAAGAAACTGATTTATTTTAGATTGAAATCCTTCGTCTATTAGTATTAGGTTTGCCCGAGTAAGTTTTAACTATAGAATCTCTATAGCTTTGGGATCTTTATTTCATATAAAAAATGCACAAGGATTCTTGTCATGGTAATATGATTTAAATGATATTCTTCCATAATGGCCTTTTTAAAAATTCTAGGTAACAAGTTATTTTTTATGATATTTTAGATTGCTTTCCTAGACTGATATAATGAATGTCATAAATTTAAAAATAAAAATATTTTAAACTTATGTTAAAGGAATTATACAATGAAAAGTAGAATGGAATCCTTGCAGTACATTTTTTAAAATTGTGATAAAATATACATAAGATAAACCTTACCATTTTAACCATTTTTAGGTTTACAATTTAGTGGTCTTAACTATATTCACAGTGTTATACAATCATCACTACTGTCTACTCCCAGAATGTTTTCATCATACCAAACAGAAACTTTATTTATTAAACAATCACCCCATGTTCTCTACCCCCCCCCCCCCACCCCTCCAGCCCCTGGTAATCTCTATTCCACTTTTCTCTATGTATTTGCCTATTCTAGAGATCTCTTATAAGTGGAATCATGCAACACTTGTCATTTTGCATCTGGCTTATTTAACTTAACATATTTGCAAGTTTCATCCATGTTGTAGCGTGTGTTTGAGTTTTCCTCCTGTTTAAGCCTTAATATTATTCCATTGTGTGTATATGTGTACATGTATATATATTGCATTTTGTTTATCCATTCCTTTGTTGATAGACATTTGGGTTACTTCCATCTTTTGGTTATTCGAACAGTGCTGCTGTGGACATTGGTATGCAAGTATCTGTTTAAATCCCTGCTTTCAATTTCTTGGGGTATATATCTAGAGGTGGAATTGCTGGTCATATGGTAATTGCGTTGAACTGAAGAATCACCAGATTCTTTTACTTAGTGGCCACACCATTTTAAATTCCCACCAGTGAGTTACAAGGGTTCCAATTTTTCCATATCATCAACAACATTGTTATGTCCTGTCTTTTTTTAATAATAACTAACCTAATAGATGTGAAGTGGTATCTCATTGTGGAGTTGATTTGCATTTCTCTAATGACTAGTGATATTTAGCATCTTTTCATGTATCTGTTGGTCATTTGTGTATCTTCTTTGGGGAAAGGTCTATTCAAGTCCTTCGCCCGTTTTTTAATTAGGTTATTTGTTTTTTTGTTGAGTTGTTAAGAATTTTTAAAAAATATATTCTGGATACTAATCCCTTATCAGATACATGATTTGCATATATTTTCTCCCATTCTGTGAGTTGTCTTTTACTCTCTTGGTAGTTTCCTTTGATGCACAAAGGATTTTAAATTTTGATGAAGTCCAATTTATCAGTTTTGTCTTTTGATGCCTGTGTTTCTGGTATCATACCCAAGGAATCATTATCCAATTCAATCTCATGAAGATTTTTCCTATGTAATCTTCTAAAAGTTCAATAGTTTTACCTCTTAAGTTTAGGTCTTTGATCCATTTTGAATTAATTTTTGTATATGGTATAAGTTAAGGATTCAACTTCTTTCCTTTACATGTGAATATCCAGTTTTTCCAGCACTATTTGTTAAAAAGAATGTCTTTCCCCATTGAATGGTCTTAGTATTGATGTTGCAAATCAATTGAACATTCATGTGAACATTTATTTCTGGGATCTTTTTTACTTTCTTGGCCTATATGTCCTATGTTAGTACCATACTGTTTTGATTGCTGTAACTGTATTAAGTTTTGATATTAGGAAGTGTGAGTCCTCCAAATTTGTTCTTTTTCAAGATAGTTTTCTTACTTGGGGTCCGTTGAGATTCCATATGAAATGATGCATGGGTTTTTCTATTTCTGCAAAAAAAAAAAAGGCATTGGAATTGTGATAGAGATTGCACTAAATCTATACATTGTTTTGGGTTGTATTGTCATCTTTGATGACTACTAATATCTTTTTATTTACTTAGGTCTTTAATTTCCTTCAGTAATGTTTTGTAGTTTCTAATGTTCAAGTCTTTTGCCTCTGTAACTTTATTCTTAATTATTTTATTCTTTTTGATGTTACTGTAAATTCAGTTTTCTTAATTACCTTTTTTCACTGGTCATTGATAGTGTATAAAAGTGCAACTGGTTTTTGTGTTGATTTTCTAAACTGCTACTTTGTTTATGAGCTCTTATAGTGTGTGTGTGTTTCCGTGTGTGTAATTTCTAGGGTTTCCACAGATGAGATCATGTCATCTGTGAACAGAAATAATTTTATTTCTTGCTTTTCAATTTGGATTTCTTCTATTACTTTCTCTTGCCTAAATGCTCTGACTAAAACTTCCAGTACTCTGCTGATAGAAGTGATGAAAGTGAGCATCTTGCCTTGTTCCTAATTTTAGGAAACAAGGTTTTAATGTTTCACTCCTGAGTATGATATATTCTATGACTTTTCTCACATGTGCAGTATGTTTTTAAGATCTTATACTCCCTACCAAATTTATAGAACTTAAATAACTTGTCTAATTCATTATTAAAAAGAACTTGGGAATGTGCATTCCTAAATGTTATTTCTAGAATGTCTTTAAATGTTTATAACAGGGACGCCTGGGTGGCTCAGTCACTTAAGCATCTGCCTTTGGCTCAGGTCTCCTCAGATCCTGGAATAGTCCCGCATCGGGCTCCCTGCTCGGCGGGGAGCCTGCTTCTCCCTCTGCCTGCTGCTCCCCCTGCTTGTTCGCTCTCTCTCTCTCTCTGACAAATAAATAAAATCTTTAAAAAATAAAAAATAGATGTTTATAACATAAAACCCAAATAAGAATGGCTTAGAGAAGATTTGGGTCAATTTTTCTCTTGTGTGGTGAGTCCAGAAGCGAAAGTCTGATAAAGGAGTTCCACAAAAACATTGGAATACTTGCTGCTCTGTATCTTTGGGATAGAGCTCTCCTCATTATGTATATATGCAATGTAGGTAGAAGACTGGGCCAAGGGCAAAGGCTCTTGCTCCCTGACCTTCTTTCTTTACAAAGAGCTTTTCTGGAAACTTCATTCATTTACTTCCACTTACATCTCGTAGGCTGGAGTTTATTTGCACGGGCACCCTGTGCAATGGACCCAAGGAAGAGTAGTTTTTTTTTTTTTTAAGATTTTATTTATTTATTTCAGAGAGAGAATGAGAGAGAGAGAGAGAGAGAGCATGAGAGGGGAGAGGGTCAGAGGGAGAAGCAGACTCCCCGCTGAGCAGGGAGTCCGATGTGGGACACGATCCCGGGACTCCAGGATCATGACCTGAGCCGAAGGCAGTCGCTTAACCAACTGAGCCCCCCAGGCGCCCGGGAAGAGCAGTTTTTAAGATGGGCACGTTGTTTAAGTCAAGGAAGAAGGATAAATAGTTATTGTGAAGTTAGCAACCTGTTCTACATTATTGTGCATCATAAAAAGTAAGGGAGGAGATATCAATATCTTAAATATATGTGTGCAAATGTCTGGCATGCAGTAAATATTTCAATAAATATTTATGCAACAAAATGAAGGACTGAATATATCTGTATGAAATTTTTGAAATGAAAATATTAGAAAGTTGCTTGGAGACATACTTTCCATTTTGCCTTAAGAGCAAAAGTAAAAATAACAGGATTCTTACACTCTACATTCTTCAAATGTTAAATATTGTATTTGCCTGATTTAGGTGAGTGGCAAAAATTAAACCTTCTAGCATCACTCTAGGAACCCATTATTAGTTCATTCAATATTAAATAATTAAACTTGATAGTAAAAGATAATTTAGGGGAGGTAGATTTAAGAATTGAAAATCCTTATCATTATTGTATAAAACGCATATCTGTATATTCACTGAAAGCATAAATATCTCAGAGCTCTTTGTCTTACATGATCTATTGCTAACTTATCCCAGTGTCTTATTTTACCTAACAATTTCATTAATATACTCTAGGCCAAGAAGTTGTTGTTGCGGTTGTTGTTTTATTGTGGTGTAATTGAGATTTAACATTAAATTAGTTTCAGGGGTACTACATAATGGCTGGACATTTGTATACACTGAAATGATCACCACTGTAAATCTACTTATCACCATCACCTTACAAAGTTACAAAATTATTTTTCCTTGTGATGACAACTTTTAAGATTTACTCTTAGCAACTTTCAATTATGCATACAGTATCATCGGCTGCACTCACCAGGCTGTACATTATATCCCCATGACTTATTTATTTTATAATTAAAAAGTTGTACCTCCTGACCCCCTTCACCCACTGGGCCTACAACCCTAACCCTCTTTCCCCTGGCAACTACCAACATGCTCTCTCTAAGTTAAACTAAGAAGATTCTTGGAAGATAAGTGCCTTACAAGAGCCAATCAGATTTTTCACTTCAAAAATTAAAATGTTCTCTATTTGCTCTTGCTTTTCATATGCATTAGTTAAGGAATGCAAATTACACAATTAGATGCATTTTGTTGCTCAAATGAAAATTCTATATGCCAAAATCTCAGCTCAAGAGTGCCAATTGGTAAAACCCAACCTCAGACCCTGCACTGCATACTGATTTATATTTTTGCTTGCTTAAATCTTTCCTACTTGAGAGTTGAAAGTATCACTCTTCAGAGTTAGTATTGTTTTGTTAGAATGCTTTTGATTTCTCACTAAGAGTGGAAAGTGATGGATTGAGATTAGATAGTTAGACAGATTCACTGAGTGTTGAAATGTTATTTACCACTGTTTTCCTTCTATAACACAAGGTAAAAATGAAGCAAAATGAGAGATACAGTAGAACAAGGGAAATAGTGCTACTTTAAATGGACCCTCTCAGCACAAATCAAAAATTCTCTTTATGAATACACCAAAGTTTTTTCAAATAGTATAGAATAAAAGGCTTGAAAATATTTTACTTTTCATCCAAATGATTGTTAAGTTCTGCAATAAAAGGCCCAAATATTTTATAGTTATATCGCAATGGATAACATTTATTGAATAGGCCCTCTTTTAAAAGCAAATTTGTCTTATCACATTTAATCCTTACAAAACTGTCAGATATATAATTTTATTATTCCCATGTTATAAATGAATTTACTCAACCACAGAATCACAAAGTTAATAGACAGTGGAGCCAGGACTAAAATTCAGGTAATCTTTATTTAAAGCTCATGGTCTTAACTGTTAGGCTATATACATATATGTATCTACATATGGAGGGGTGTGTGTGTTTATGTGTGTGTGTGTGTGTGTGTGTGTGTGTGTGTGTACATGCTAAACTTAAGAACACGTTTCTTAGCATCCATGAGGAAGCATAAATAATTAACAGAGAAAGATTTAAAATTGTATTTTTACTGGCATTTAGGTCACTTAAAATAGTGTATAATTATGTCATTAAGAAGAGACAAGTTGATGCATTTATTGAAAATTATCATATGGAAACCTAGGAGATCCTGATTAGGATTATTTTAACACAAACTGGATCTAAAAACTTGTTTGCCTTCATTGTTTAGTAACATGGGAAGTGTTGCCCCAAATAAATGTAAGAATAAGATGTAGCAGAGAATAATTCTACCTCATAAAATTTTAGGTTCATGTATATTGGGGGAAAAAAAAACATGGTTTAGAGAGTAAAGCTATTCCAATGTACTACATTAAAAACAACATTGTGTCCTACAGTAATAGTCTTTACTACTTCAAATAGTTCTGTTTTATACCAAGATCCATCTGATATAATTGCTAATCTACCAACAGACATTTTTCCCTCTAAAGTGGTGCTATAATTCTGGGCCCCAAATTCTGCTGTGCAGGGTAAGAAATGATATCGTTTTATAAGAAACATTAATACTTTCAAAAAGTAGAAATTTACCAAGAGAGCTTTAAAACAGCAAAACAAAACGATTGAATCCTTTGTGGTCTCAAAGAATTAACATAATAGATTTATATTTTTACATGTAAACTATACTTTGCGGGCCTTATCTCATTATATTCAAAGTCTATGGTTTTGTTTCTATTAATTAGATCATAGTTTAACTATAATAAAGGAAACATAAGGCAGTAAACATCTAAAATTTCAGAGAAATTGCTATCAAGTTAATATACTTACAATTCCATCTATTACATATACGGACAGTCAAACTGAGAGAGAGGCAGTATGAACAAGAGCCACTCCTAAGGGCTGTGCACCCAAACCTAGAGGTTGGGCACTCTAGAAGAAATCATGTGAAGACTCTGTGCCTTGCTTTCCCTACTAAGAGGGATAGTAAGAGTGACCATTGTATGGGGTATAAATTAGATAATGTATAATTTGCTTAGACAGAGCTTAAAGTACGTACTTTATTATCTGTTATTATTATCTTTTTTACTAGCAGTGTAATCATAAAAATCTGTCTTTTCACTTACCTGACTGAATTCTATTTACTTTTGCCCTCAGAAATCCTACAACACAAATATGGCTATTTCACTAGGTCCTAACACACTGTGAAGATAAAACATCAGGAGGCTTTAAAAATGTTTGTTGCATTTTTGATGAAAGTCCTTGATTATTTGCTCAGTCATGCCTGCATTAATACATTTATTCAGTGACTACCTTTTGAGTGCCTGTCACTGAGGACAAGGGATTTGACAAGATCAGCATGGTCTCTACTCTCAGGGAGTTTAACAGCCATGATGGAGACAAACATTAGACAGTGATCACACATGCTACAAATTGGGGTGCATCCTACAAAAGGATAAGGGAATAGTGAGACATTTTAACAAGGAAACCCACCTGAGATTGGAACAGTTTTCTGAGGAAGTGACATCTAAGATGAGACCTAAAGGATGAGTGATAATTTGCCCAGTAAATTAGTTTCTCGAGGCTGAACTGAACGCTCAGGAGTTCTGAGGAAGGAAAGGAAAGGGATGCAGTGTGGTGGGAGCATGCTGAGCAGAGGTAAGGTGGGGATGAATTTGACTGGAGTTTGGACAGGGTCAAGTCTTGGAGGCCTCACAGTTTGACTGAAAAACCCAAGATTTTCTCCTATTTGTGTTAGGAAGCTGTTGAAGGGTTTGAAGCCGGAAAGAAATTGGACAGAGTTTGCATTTTGAAAGAAGTCTGGTCACCATGTGGAGAATGGATTGCAAGGTCAGAGTGGGATCCAACTCTGACCACCAGGAGGCCATGGTGGTTGCTGGATAAAAGATGATGAAGTCTTGGATGCTTAGCTTGACGTGCTGCCCTATAGTTGGAGGATGAGGCAGAAAAGAGATAAAGTTTGGGGGCATAATTCACAGAATTTGTTAGCGGAATAATTGCATGACAGACCTTTGTACAGAACGCATTATGTGTGTTTCTTTCCCAAATATTTTCTTTATTTCTTTCCTTCTTTTCTTTCAAATGCGGAGTTGCCATTGCATGGTTTTGCCTTTCTATGCCACCAACAATGATTCTTACAATCCTTGCTTCCTTCAAGAGATTTTTAAAAATTCTACCTTGCCCATAAAATCTGCTCTCAATTGGAATGAACTCAGTCCAGCATGCCTTGCTCATCACTGCATCTCCTTGTGAGGTTAATGATATCATGTGGCATAAATGGCACCTGTGTAGGAGGCTACTTCCCCCTGCTACCCTCTTTCAAAAACATCTTCAGTGCCACAGCTATGTCTCGGTCACATTGCACAGCAGTTCACATTACTTCGTATTCAGTGACTGTTTCAGCAATTGATTTTTATGAACGGTAAGAATAAGAACTTTTGTGACAGAAACCCAGAATCTGTATTTTGGAGGATGTTATGGATTTTTAAAATAGCAGCATTAAAACCAGTGCCCAGCACAGGGACTAGTGTGTAAGTGACTGGTGCTCTCTCTGACTCACTTTTTACAAGTCCGTCAGCCAGAGACACTTAAAAAATCTCTTATAAGTACTGCCAATTTCGGTACTTAATCATGCCCCCAACATTGTTATTTAATTCCTTCACCTATGTTAGCTCCGTGACTGCCAATGTGACTAATTTTTTAAAGAACAAAAACCATATTTTTCTTTGCATCTCACAAGATGTCTGTCCAAATTCCTAATGGTGTTTCTACTATTTTCCAGAGCCACACTGTGTTCCCACAGCTTGAGGCATTCTTTTTGGACCCACCTTACTTCTCTGGGGTCCCCCATCCTGGCTCAATTGTAGGTGTATACATCCCCCATCCTATAGCCTCTGGGTTTTTTGCTCTGTCAATACTCCTTGAATCAACAGTTATCTACTTAGTTGTCGCTTATACACCAATTTCTTTTGGAGCCATTCAAGGGTTAATTTTAATCTCACAGCCTTGCCAAATACCCTGGAAGGTGAGTACATCTGCCTTTGGCTGTCCTCATGGGGATTTTACATCTTAACTATCTGATGTGTGATATAGTTCTCAGCATATACACGTAATTTTATGGCTCAGTGATCTAGAAAGAAAGATAATGGAGAAATTGATGTAAAATTCACATTTTCACCTAAGTTAATGTTTGTGGCAAAAAATGCTGGTGGCTTCACATATCCATTCTGTCCTTTTTTAGTAATAGAGCTGCCGATTTGGCATTGGGCACTTGACCACCCAGCTTTAGATTAGTCTTGCCGACTGCTCTTTCAAACACATGGAGCCATACATTAAAAAAAAAAAAAAAAAGCTAGCAATGGCATGTGTAGGAAAAGTGCTGTAGTCTGAATGTGTGTGTCCCCCTAGAATTCATAGGTTGAAATCATAACACGTAAAGATGATAGTATTAGGAGATGGGGACTTTGGGAGGGGCCAGGTCATGAGAGTGGAACCTTTATGAATGGGATTAGACCTTCGCAGGGATCCCTCACTCTTCTACTCTGTGAGGACACAGGGAAGAGATGTTTACTGTGAGGCAGAAAGAGAGGCCTCATGAGAACTTGACCAGGCTGGTGGCTTGATGTTGGACTTCTCTTTCTCCAGTAGTGTGAGAAGTAAAGTTCTGTTGTTCATAAACTACCCAGTCTGTGGGAGTTTGTTAAAGCCGCTTCCACAGACTAAGACAGAAAGTGACATGCACAACTTCTGGGTTGTGAGCTTAAAGCACAGGAACATGGCCACTTCTTAGTTGCTGGAAAAGTGAACAAGGTAGGATCTGGGGTAGCTATTACAGACCACAAAATAGAAGCCATCTCTTATGGCTGACGGTGTACAAAGATAGAAGTGTATTGGATCCTCAGCACAGGAGAGAAATGACTGTAGCCCTAGATTACTTCTCTTATGATACTTGATTGATCCACGCTTACTTTTGTTTTGGATAGAGCAGCCAAACTTATATCCAAACGCAGTGTTGTTTCCAAAGATTTCTAAAGCAGCACCTACTTTTTCGTTAGGTACTTTATGATGTCTCATTTATCCCCACAGTAATCTACGAAAGTTGATAATGATGACCCCATTTTACCTTTGATAATTCCAGACACATACCTGGTAGTGGGAAAGCTTAGATTTGAACCCATCCCTCTTGTCTCCAGTTTGCATTTCATAACCACATGTACTAAGGAGTACATGGTTACAATCTTTTCTGAAGTTCATTCTAAAATTAAATCCACATATGAATAAAAAAGCATACCCATGCTTCTTCATGTAATGCTCAGCCCTATTATATAACTACCATACGTCTATAGTATTAATGTCATCAAACTTTATGGGAGAGTTTTCTTTCAACAAGTTAATTCAACATACACTTACATAGCACCTCTGTGGCACAAAAATGGATAAGGTACATGTTGTTAGTTTGTGATAACTACTTAGCTTCTACCCTAAGCTATGGTACAGCGTTTTCTAAGCCCTATGACACAGTGGCTCAGATAAGCTAACAGTTGTTTCTCCCCCTGATAGCAGTACAGAAGTAGGCAACTTGTCCATCATGGAAAGGTAGTTTTCCTCCACAAGGCCATTCATGGATCTAGGTACTGTACTTCCTTTCTTCTCCCTCCTCCATGCTTTCAGGTAGCTGTGGGCAAAGCTTATTCCATAAGATACCAGAGAGTATATATATTTTAGACATTGAGGGATGTATGGTCTCTGATGCAACTATGTAACTCTGCTATTGTAGTGCAAAAGCATCCATAAACAAAGTAAATAAATGAGTGTTCCTGTGCTCCAATAAAACTTTATTTACAAAAACAGGTGGCAGCCTGGATTGGGCTCATGGGCCATAGTTGGCCAGCCCCTGAACTAAAATATTGTTCTGTCCCACATGGTTGATGCTGGGTCCCCACCACATCCAAGTTGTAGCCCATTAAAAGGGGAGAAAGAGGAAATGGAGGCTGGGCAATTTTCTTTAAAGGATGTGAGAGATGCTGCAATATCACCTATTCTTGCAATCCCTCGGTAAGAAGCTAATTGCACTTGACTTAAAGGTAGGTTTAGAAATGTACTCTCTAGACTGTGGACTCTGAGAAACAAACTGAGGGTTCTAGAGGGGAGGGGGTGGGAGAATGGGTTAGCCTGGTGATGGGTATTAAGGAGGACACGTATTGCATGGAGCACTGGGTGTTATATGCAAACAATGAATCATGGAACACTACATCAAAAACTAATGATGTAATGAATGGTGATTAACATAACATAATAAAATAATATTTAAAAAAAGAATAGAAAGAAATACATTGAAATAAAAAAAAAAACAAAAAAAGAAATGTACTCTCTAGCTAGCTAGGCAGCTTGAGTCTTTTTAAAATGTGATGGGGAGATGGTTTAATCATGAAAAGGAAGTAAAAGAGAAAACTAGTCTTCTCTGCCACAGTGTAGATTTGTCCTTGAGTACCTCACAACTTAGAAAGGGATAGAGTTAAATAACCAAATATTTATACATTTTGTCTTATTTTTTTGAGAATTTCTAAAAGTAGAGTCACTTGCTCAAAATAGTTCAATTTGATTCTACACAAAGACTAACCTATAGTTAGATATATTGAAGTCACCTTTAGAAGTTGAAGTTTATAAAAGTAAGAAAGTCAATCCCCAAGCTCTTTAAACTGAGGTCTAGCTATAGCAAAATTTAAGAAAATAAAGCCTTAAGCATCATTTTCCTTAATAGTCTGCAATGATAAAAATCAGGAAATTATATATCCCACACAATGACTTTTAATCCCAATAGGAAACAACTCATTGTTTCTCTTTTGCACTTTGTGATTCCAATTTTGAAACATATCTCTGGCCCTAAATATAATTCTAACAACATTTTTTAAACTTTGGTAGGACAAAAAAAGAAATATCCCATTAGAGAGTAGAGTTTTTTTTTTTTCTTTAATGATCTTATGTCAGTTTCTTACATGGAACATATGAGTATTCCAACCTGTATCTAAGTATCAAAATTCTGTTCACTTGCTATCATCGGAAACACTCATCACTCTATCTTATAAGCAAAAAGTGCTCCAAAAGATAAGGAAGGACATTATATTTTTATTATATATTCAAGGTATCCAAAACTCCCGGGAGAAATTTGACAAAGTGATACCTTAATAAAAATGTTTGAGTTTTTCTCACTCTTAAGAATACAAGGGTTTTCTCCTTTTTTTTAAAGTATAATTGACATACAAAATTATGTTAGTTTCAGGTATATAGCATGTGATTTGCCATTTATATACATTACAAAATGATCACTGTAATATCTGGCTACCATCTGTCACTGTACAAAGTTAATATAATATTATTTCCTATATTTCCCATACTGTACATTACATCCTCATGACTTACTTATTTTCTAGCTGGAAGTTTGTACCTCTCAATCCTTTCCATCCATTTTACCCATCCCTAGCTCCACTCACCTCTGTTCACTGTACCTAGGAGGTTTTTGTTTTATTTTATTGGTTTGTTTGTATTTTAGATTCCACACATAAGTGAAATCATAGGGTATTTGTCTTTATCTGTCTGATTTATTTTGTTTAGCATAATACCTTGCAGATCCATCCATGTTACTGCAAATGGCAAGATTTAATTCTGTGATGGCTGAGTTAATCACATTAATTCTGTGATATGTCGTTGTGTGTGTGTGTGTGTGTGTGTGTCTGCTGTAGAGATAGATATATAGGTCTCACATCTTTATCTATGCATCCATTGATGGCCACTTACGCTGCTCCCCTGATTCTGGCTCTTGTAAGTAATGCTGCAATGAACATACGAGTGCAGATATTTTTCTGAGTTAGTGTTTCAGAAGTGAAATTGCTGTTTGGTATGGTGTTTTTATTTTTAATTTTTTGAGGAAACTCCATACCGTTTTCCACAGTAGCTGCACCAGTTACATCCCATCCCCACCAATCATGCACTAGGGCTCCTATTCTCTCTCCATCCTCGCCAGCACTTGTTATCTCTCCCTTTTTTTTTTTTTTTTTGTTAATGGCCATGCTGACAGGTGTGAAGTGATATCTTATTGTGGTTTTGATTTGCATTTCCCTATGATTAGTAATGCTGAGCTGAGTCACTCTCAGAATGCCATAGCAAAATGTGTTGATGGTATATATGTAATCATTGGGTTTCACGGACATGGGGTTTTTTTTTCGTTGTTGTTACATTCTTGGTCTAGATTTAAAATGAACTTTTCATGCTGGAGTGCATGTGTCCTGGTTCTGAATCTCTCCTGTTCTCGTTACTATAGTGACCAGCAGAAATCAGAAGGGAAGTGGAAAAGAGGAATCTTCATTTAAATAAGCAGGTTCATCCAGCACTGCTTTAAGCGACAGCCCTCTTTACCTTTGAAGGTTTATGTGGCAAGGAGTGTTCTCGTATTTTGCAGTTTGGGATTTTATTCTCACACCTTTTAAAAAATAGGTTTATTGTTAATTGCAAAGAAATAATTGTGACAATTCCAGAATTTAAGGGTCAAAAGAAACAAAATATTTCCATTCTGGATTATGGCTTTAGCATTATTTTTATAGAAAGTATTCTATGAACTTCAGTATTTTCATTTTTTATTTAAAGCATTGGTTTTCAACCAGAAACAGTTTTGCACTTTAGGGGACATTTGACAATGTCTGAGCCATTTTTGGTTGTCCCCAAAATGTGGGGCTACTACTGGCATCCCATGGATAGAAACTAGGGATACTCCTAAACATACTACAATGTATAAGATAGTCCTTCAAAGCAGTGAATTTTCTGGCTCAAGATGTTAATAGTGTTAAAGTTGTGAGATCCTACTTTAAAGCATCTATGGTTCATTTTTTTAAAAATGATACTACACTGTGAATTTCCTAGGTTGACAAGTTGACAACTCTGAATAAGGGCTGATATTCTAATTCTTGGTGTGGGGTGGGCATAAGAAAGACAAAATATGTATACATCTATCTAGTATATTGCTCTGTATATCTATAAATCATTGGAAGAAATAGTTTCCACATAAATGTCTTTGAGTATTTCTGAACTATTTCTTTCATCAATCCCATTTACATAACTGAGTCTTCTGAAGCCTTTTCCCCTTTGTGCTTATCTTAGAAAAAACATGCAATGTAAGTCTGAAAATTAGATATAATTTCCAGTTCAGTCACGTGACTGCTGTCTTAGAATCCACCCTGAATTTCTGGGAGTGAGTATATATGTTAATAAAGAGAAGGTATCTGTTGAGTCTTAGTAACCCACCTTGAAGTCCTGGTCTACCTCCTCCTGAATGAATTTCATTTTGGAAGATAAAATCTTGATCCATACAGAGCTGATTTTCTTTGTTCAGGTTACTTAAAAACCCTGAGGGTAACAACAATAGATGATAAAGGAGTAGTGCATGTAACATATTAGCATTTGGCCATCCTCAAAAAAGACAGAATCCACAATACAGCAACACACTCAACAAAAACGAAAACACGTACGGGGAGTAAGGCTTACCATATAGTGTGCCTGGTTGTCCCACCCTCTCTTGTATCCTGGATTTCCTGTTATGGGCTGTAGTGCTTTGGGATTCATGGTTAGAAACATCAGACACTTTTTCTTTCCTAAATTGGAGTTGATTCAACATATGTGTGTTGAAAACATATGCCACAGGTTATAAAAAATGGTGAATAATTTGATAGTTCTCTAAGCCTATTTCTCCTGGACTTCTCAAAAATAATCGTTATATTACGCAACTCTTTTAAAGGCAAATTACGTAGGAGGCTTTCACAGTGTTTTGTTTGCCTCTCCAGCATCCCTAATCTCTTTTCTGACATCAGTACTTTGACTATCATTTAGTCATTCACCACCCTCTCTTCTCAGCTTATGTAGTTTAAACAGAGTTAGCCCTGTCTCCAGCTCCATAGTTTGAGCACAGAACACAGACACTGCCAAGAAGCATCTCTTTCACCAAGGAATCAGATTTGGTAATAGGCAACTGACATAAGTCAAGACAATGAAATATATACTGTGAATTTATTGGGTATAACAGCCCATTATGCAGTGAAAACTAAATATTAAGGCAGCACAGAGAAAAAGGTTAGCCTAGAGAGAGAAAAAGACCAACTCTGGCATAATCAGCATCTGGATCCAGCAGAGCCTGAAGCCAGAACCCCTTAATATTTTAATTATATGCACCAATAAATACATCTTCTTTTCAAGTCAGCTTGATTTCATTTTCTGCTGCTCATAAACAGAAGTGCTAAAAATGTAAGAAGAGAAAAAAATTGAAATGTGAAATAGCTGAAAATCAGAAGGTATTTTTGTCTTAGAAAGTGAAACCCTTATTCCTTTTATCTTCCCTTTAATATGTAAACTTAATTTTAAAGAGTTGTTTCAACCAATTTAGCCAATTTGTTTCTTATCTGACACTTTTTTTTTTCCTCCTAATGGATGTATTACATTTTAGAAGATTGACTCTGATTCTATGGAGAGTTGATTTACTTTGTTCTTAATATCACAAAATAGGCTTCCAATGAATAAAAGAAAATTTCCTTTCAATGTTATCCATTGTGTAGTGAAAATGATTGACTCACTAAACACAACCATGAGACCAGTCAATCTTGTTGATTCAACAAAAGTATCACCTGCCATTGAGAAATCCTTTCAGCTCCTGAAGCTAACTTGCAAAACATTTGTGATAAGCATGCCCGGAAATATTGAACATACTCAAGATTCTTTATCTCCTTTATTGAGTAATGATTTGAGAAGTAAGAAAGAGGAAATCGTTCAATTGAAAAAGCACCCTTGAACTATTTAAAAACAAAGAATCCTTAACATTTCTGAGTAGAGAAACTCAGCAGTCTTTCTGGATTTCTCTGACCATTTGTCAGTTATAGATCTATTGCATATTAAAATGAATGTCATTAGAATTTTAGAAATTTAATATCATTAGAATTTGGAAATTTAATTTGGAATTTTATATGATAGGATTTATTGATTTCTTAATCTCTAACTTTCCGGAAAAACCTGAGTGGCTCTCAGTAATACAAAGTTTGGGGTACATTTCCATTTGAATGCAAATATTACCATTTTTAAGGCACTGATCCTCAAACTTCACTGCATTTTGGAATCATTTAAGGATTTAAAAAAATTTCTGATAATTAAAGGATATGATTTTAAGCCACCTGCACTAGGGTTGTTTCAGAACCTCTCTAGTTGATTCTTATGTACAAAGTTTAAGAATAATTGCTCTAAGACACTACTTCCATAATTTTAGTGTTCATATAAACCTCGTGGGGATGTTGTTAAAATAATATTCTGATGGGTTAGGCCTGGAGTACAGTCCAAGATTCTACACCTCAAACTTTTCAGGTAATGCTGATATTACTGGTGTGAGTTCCATACTTTGGGTAGCAGGGTTCTAAGGCACTGATTGCATTTTGGAGTAATTGTGAATAATGGATTTTTCTAGAGTCACTGCTCATCTTGAATTAAGATTGGAAATCTCTTATAATATAGATGTTGGTGGTAATCCAGTTTGATCCATGGAGGACATTCTGTTACAATGAAGACTTGTTGAAAGTTGTTATTCCTGCTTATGGTGCTACCTTTGCAAAGAATATGGGAAAGAACTTGGTACTGTGGAGTCTGCTGTTTTTCACAGCCCCTGACTCTACTCAGATGGGTAAGCCTTGGGCAAAATGGAAAAGCCTGACTTTCCTATCTCCACCCACTCAGAACTTCACCTCTCCTTCTTCTGGTCAGCTAGCCCAACCACTCTTCTCCCTATACCAGTCTCTTGATTTCTGGAGCCTCAAATACAGTTTTGAATAAATAAGGTCTCAAGATCTTATTCCCTCCAGTTCACCATAGCACCAGCCTCCTAATTAACCCCTGCCTGGCAGGCCTGTTTGTGGCTAATTCAGGAACATATGATCCACCGTTGGGAAGTGGAAATGAAATCTCCTTTACTTAACCTTCAGTTCAGTGTTCTGCTGATATTTCAACATGTCCCACAATAGTATCCTTTTCTGAAATAAGGTATGAGTGCCAACACATGCTAAAGTACTTACTTCAAGGAAGATCCCAATCCCTAAGTCTCAAAAAAACTAATTTCAAGTCCAGTCTAGTGTATTTTAAGAATAACCAGCATAAAAATAACAATATGGAAAAAAAATTTGTATTTTAGCAGCAAAATTATTTTGATGGAAAGACCTGGTGTGCTTGGGTGAATGTTTCGACGAGTTTGGATAAGGAGTGGAGCCTTTCAAGGGCATGCGTGAGAAAAAAATGGAAGTTCACTCTGGAGTTAATTGGAGAGCATTGTTTTCCCAAGTGAGGTATAGAAATGGAAAACAAGAGCTGAGAAGATAAGAAAGAGTTTTGGCCGCTGTGTCAGGAAGAGGGCAGAGAGATGGTGTTACTAGCAGAAAGAATAATTTTTTAGGGCAATTGGAGATCAGCTATCTGAAGGGAATTTTAATACATTTCCTCAATGTGATATGCAATAGGAATGCTCTTCTTTATCTCCTAATGGCACCTCTAGTAGACTATCCATTTCTCATGAACACGCCAGGGTATTTTGGTATCTATTTTACAATTTTAAAATGTAAGTTAGATTATTCCACTCCTACACTCAAAACTTTCTAGTAGCTTTCCGTTGCATGTGGAGTAGAATTTAATGGCTTTGCAATCATCTACAAGGTCTTACATCAGCTCATCTCCTGCTACACACTGACCTCCTCTCTTTTTCCTCCTTTCCATACCTCACTGTTCTTAGAACATGTGACTATGTCTCCTTCCTTGTGGTCTTTGCCTTGGCTATTCCTCCCTCTAGAATGATGTGTCCTGAAATGTCTGTGCAGCTCATTTTGTCCCCGGCTGCAAGCCTTTGCTCTGCTGCCTTTCTCAGCACCTGGATTTAAAGTTGAAAGCTCCTTCCCAACCTCCTCCCCCATTTGTCATGCTCTGTTTTTTTTCTTCCACAGCACTTCTCTCAGTATGCTACAGAATTTATTTATACATTGGTGTCGTCCTCCGCTCTCAAATGTAATCTCCATGAGGACAGGGATTTACGTCTTTTTTCCAATGATGGAGACTCAGCAGTTAAAACATAACTTGTTGAAGAAATTAATGTATACAAATGCCCATGAAGACTTCCAAGTTGCCCAAAGAAGTCAGTCACAACCAAATTATTTGGACACTATTCATCATAGAGCTTTTAGCCATGGGCTGGTAAATTTAAAAGATTGGAAATATATGAATTATTCTCCCATGACGCCCTAGCCCAGCTCTAATCTCTTTGGAGACACATAATTTCTCTAAGTCCAGCCTAAAACTGGATGTACTTGAAGCAGTAACATTGTCCTTTAGAGCAAATGTGAGGCTCTTGTGGAAGGGGTGTATGCTGTGTTAATACCTTTATGTCTCCCTCCTGTTCTGTAACTCCCACTGACTGCTTACTAGGTTCATCTGTGCACTTCCTTACCAAATCCAACTTTAGCAAGAACCCTGATGAGTTAGTTTAGTCAGAACACTGCCCCCCAACCCTCAATATCTGACTGAGTCCTTCATTCTTCAACATTCATCCTCTATCCTCAGACACCAGTGGTGTCTGATCTCCTGGCTTGTCTACAGCAAGAATCCTGTTAGGTCAGGTTAGCCAGAATCCCCTTACCTCTTAGTGTTTCCTCTTAGTAATCTTCTACCCACTGACCTCCACAACTGCTCTCTGGCTATAATTTCTCACTTGCCTGTGTTGTATTCAGCATTGAGCCCAATCTCTCTTCTCCACTGTAAAAATCCCATTGCAGTGGTCCCTCACCTCCCATGATAGTCCTTATCATTTATAACAAGTGTCACTGATATTTTTTTCTTTAGCAGTCTTTCTATCTCTCTTCTAGTAGTTTCATATCCATAGTTTTTCATCCATTCAGGAGCTTTGCTTAGAGTCAAAAACATTAGAGGTTCAATCCAGGCTTTGCTATTATACATCTGTATGGTGTTGGACATATTATTTATATACTCTAAGACTCAGTTTTCATGTCTGTGAGATGAGCATATTATTTCTTGTATGTAAGATGGAAATGATGATTTTGACCAAATGGACAACCTTGACCTCATGATGAGTGTTAAGTGAGAAGCTGCATAATTGGTGTTCTTAACTATGTGGTAAGTTCATGTTTCTTCCCCCTCTCCTCTCCTTCCTCCTTTTATTAGCTCCTGCTGAATCACAGAATCATGAAATCTTTAGTTTGAAAAGGACATTAAGGCCATTTGGTGCAGCTATTCATCTATAAATCCATTCTTTATCATCTTTGCAAGCGTTCATCATGCCTCCTATTGAAACTGTTTCTTCCTGCCAAAGCAACTTGTAATCTCTTTGGTGTAGATATTACTAGTGTTTCTCATATAGTGAGATTGAAGTGCTCACCCTAAAACTTACATTCTCAATCGTAACATCTAATACTGGGTGTTCTATAGAAAAATCTAAATGAATAAATGAATTTTTATTGCATGATAGCTTTTCAGAGAGTTGAAAATAGTTATCCTGTCTTTCCGTGTTTTTAATCATCCAGACTAATTTCCCAGAATGATATTCATTACTCAAAAAAATGATATTTTGATTTCTCTCCCATCCCAATCATTTCTTTGAGAAACTCTTATCTCATGAGGCAGTAGAGCAAAGTTGTTAAAGATGAAGCCATGGTTTCAGTCTGAGCTCTGTAATTTATTAGCTGCAAACCTGGGATAAACTTCTCTAAATATCTCTGTCTTCATATGTAAAATGGAGAATATTAATGAAAGGCATTCCATGCTGGTGGTTGGGGGAATCAAACAGAAGATGTGTTCAATATACTTAGCACTTAGCACATAGGATATGCTCTGGAAGCGGGAGGGATCGCTGGGAAACTTCACCTGCCTGGTGCAGCCCAGGTGGTGCAAAACTACAGCATCTGCCCCACTTTGTTCTGGAAACTTCAGTTTTGCTTCTGTGGTCTTAGATAGAAGAGGCTTTTGTTGGCACCTCCATCAGTCAACTCACACTTGTTCTGTTAGAATAAATAATACTAAGGATGTAAGTAACATGTTCTCAGTGAAGCAGTACAGATGCCAAGAAAATGAATTAGTAAAGCCTACAAGAAGCTTAAAAGGATTGAAATATAAAAATTTATTCTATAACCAGGGAGAACACATCTTAAGAAAATAGTAAGATGGTAAGATTTTATTCATTCATTCATTCATTCATTCATTTTTTTCAACAAATATTTGTTTAGCCCCAACTGTATTCCAGGCACTGTGCTAGGAAAAGTATCTTTTTCCTTTTACATGCATTCTCGGTAGTGGTAAGTACAGAAAAAAACTAAATTCAGTTTTATTTAAATTTAGTTGTTTCCATAAATATAGATGACAGAATAAAATACTGTATGCTTTTATTTGTTCTAATTTGGATTGTGGAATTTGAAAGCATACAACATGAAAATACAAATATAGTCTGACTGTATTCTAAAAAGTAAAGCAATGTGGATCTAAAATTTTAAAAATTCCTGAGAATTGCAGAATGTCCACGATGAGTGACATGTTGGATGTGCCCAGGTTGTTGCCATGTGGGAGCATCACTTAAGCTGGGAGGCACACGGGCCATCCAGCATTTGTCAGAGTGTGACTTGGATTATGTGAGTTTTGAACTCTGCAAGGACTTTAAAAAGTATCCTCTGCAAAAAAAGAAAAAAAAGTGACTTTTGCAATATGTGATTATCAATCCTATTATCATCTAAAAGGTTCTTAAAATAAGGGATTTATGAAAGCAACAAAATATCCTACCAAGTCTCAGTAAGGCATCAAAGGTGATAAAGGATGAAGACTTTCAATCATGAGCAATTGATGGCAAAGCAATATAGCAATAATGTCAACCTCGTGACAGCAAGGAGTTGCCAACATGCCTTAGAATGGTTATAACTGTGAGGTTGATAACGTTTTGCAGGCATTCTACAGACAAGGGAAAATAAATCTATAGAAAAATGCTTTCCATTGAACTGATCTGGAATAACAAAAGGATGTTTAGGGATTTATTTTTATTATCCGAATACTGACTGAGCCACACAGGGAATGCTTTTCTCTTTCATTTGAACTGAGTACTTTGACAGTAAACATGTGGAAGGGAAAAGAAACCAGGCATATGCACGTGGAGAAACATGATTAAAATATAAAATAAGCACACATAATTCTTAAAAGAACTTTGACATGGGGACTAACAATTTCCATCCATGGGGATACTAACTATTGTTTTCTGAAGGAGGAGAACTACGGAGGTCTAAACCGGTGGGAGGTTACCAAACGGGAATCAGGGGCACCTGGGTGACTCGGTTGGGTAAGCATCTGCCTTAGGCTCATGGTCTCGGGGTCCTGGGATCAAGGCCCACATCGGCTCCCTGCTCAGTGGGGAGCCTGCTTGTCCCTCTCCCTCTGACCCTCCTCCCTGCTCGTGCTCTCTCCTTCTCTCACTCACTCACTCAAATAAATAAAATCTGTAAAAGAAAGGGGGTGAGGGAATCATTCCAAATGAGAAATTTGATTTTTAGAGGAGAAATTTTATGTACTTTGTGACAGAAATCCTGGGTCTTGTTTTCTCTGCCCTAAGCATAACAAGTTGGCAGTGTATCAAGACCGTGAGTTTCGATCTTGTGATGTGCCAGGTAAAGACCCTCAGTAGGCATGATGAAGAAAACATGAAACCTCTTTAACTCCACATAGGGTGGGAGGATGGTAGAGAGGTTTTTTTGTTTTTGTTTTTTTAATTTTAACTTATTATTAAAATAGAATGGAGACAATAAAGAATTATGTATAAGTTTATTTTTAAGCATGTAAGATTTGGTCAGAGCTTCCCCCAGTATAATATAATAGGAGGTGGCATGTTTTACTGATAAAAATATGAACTCAGGAACCAAATTCCTTGAGAGGGTTTCCCAGCCATAAAGTTGTGATAAATAATAGTACCTACCTTTCACAGTTGTTGTAAAGTTATGTTAATACATGTATAGAACTTAGAACAATGCCTGACATAATATACACTCAATAAATATTACCTATTATTATTACATCCAAAAATGAAATAGAATCAGCTCACAATCCCCAAGAACACTCTCTAGGCTTCCAGTTTCTTTTTGAAAGCTAAAAAAGGAATAAAATGTATAACAGAACAGAATCAATTTCAAATAAAAAAAAGAAGCTGCTTTTCAGGATAAAGATGGCAAAATGCACATGATATCTCTTTCCTACCCACTTCCTCTGCACTGTCCCAAGTTCTCTGAAATGACTAAAAGAATAGAGAAAGAGCAACAGAAAGTAAGTAAAGGGGTTTGGCCCATTCCCCAAATATTACAGAATATCTAAAAGCTAAAGCATCAAAGAAAGGGCTGATCCATCATAAGTAAAAATGTGGGTCCTATGTCCAGATAAAAGAATATAGAAGCAGAGTACTGTAGAAACACTCTCTAAATAAGAGGAGTAGGAGCTAGTGTAGAGGTGGTCCATAAAAGAATTGCTGGAATCAGTCACTGGATACCACCCAGTGTGGAACTACTACTCCAGTACTTAAGAGCAATGAAGCTCAGCCTGAATGGTGGGCAATGAAGACCAGCATCCTAACAACAGTAGCCATGGGGCTTTTGGTGGAATTTGCTAAAACAACATGGAAAACACCCCTCTTGGGTTCAGAGAAGGAGCTTGGCAATGTTGCTATCTTTATTCTTTTCAGTAAGTGGTAAATATTTCCCATGCTGTTTCTCACTAGACTTACCTTTTTTTTTTTCTTTCTCCTGTCCAGTAGGAGTTACTCTTCCTCACCTTTCAGATCTCAGCTTTCCTTTTGCAACTTCTTCCCTGCTCAGGCCACCTCTCCTTATAGTCCTAAAGGGACAGTGTTTGATAATCTCTTCTGGGAATATTTGAATCTGCTGGTGGAAGCCTAGAGAAGGCAGTGCCTTAGCTAAGTGAATGAGAATTGTAGTATGTAATAGCATCCACCCTAGTTTTGGGATGCAGGAGATACTATGGAGACCCAACGACTCTAGCTCTAGATTCATGAGAATTCTGGATAGATGGGCAACTACTGTGTTTCTCCCTCCCTCTTCATTTTCTTTCTTTTCTGCTCCCATCTACCTAAGGAATGGTTGTTTTTTTTTTTCTGAGTGGAAGATCATTTCCAGCAATGGCCTTCCCCACTGGTCTTTCTAACTCAGATTGGGGTTCAGAAATATGTTACATAGCCCCTTAAGAAGGAGATGGTGCTGATGTTATTGTTAAATGTTATTTTTCTTTGTTTCAGCAGCTGTTAGTAGGTCTCTGGCTTTGACCCTTTTTGAAATGTTCACAATGGTATTCAAGTTTGGTTGGGTTGGGGGCTGATTAAAATGTATGACAGGTGGTAGAGGGCTTAACTTGCCTGAGTTATCCTATAAACCAAAATTGATATTCTATCCATGAAAATTTAGTTTCTTTATTGATAGTTAGCTGGAATGAGGTTCCAGACATGCTACCACAAAATATAGGATATTGAATCCCCCAAATTGGCAGACTGAATATCTTAAGTGGAAGGGGTTTGAGGAAATGATAGAAACAGGAAGGTTGCTCCTACCACCCCCTGCCCCCAAGCCCTTTTTCCCTGAAACAAGTCATAAAACTCTTCTGTGAAGGTTACCTTCCCTGTACCATGAAGAAAAAAGATATTCTTGTCACTAGAACCTGGGAATTTGGGGCCTAGAAATCTGTACAAACAAACCTTATTAAATAGACACTTATTTTCCTAGTTCTTCATCGTTTATTACCCCTAGCCCAAAGCCCTTTGTCCTGTCAATTATTTACAATTTTTTATTTTGGTTTAAAAACTATAAAAGCTTCCACCTCTGGCCACTTCTTCAGGTCTTTCTCTTATGAAGGCTCCGAAGTACATGTAAAAATCCAATGAAATGTGTATGCTTTTCTCCTGTTCATCTGTCTTTGTCAGTCTAATTTTCAGACCCAGCAAGGAACCTTAAAAGGGTCATGGGAAACTTTTTCCTCCCCCACAGTTGAAAATCATATGCCCATTAGAATACAATGAAATTGCAATCACCCAAAGTTTTTCTTTGAGTGTTTGAGTAGGAAAATGTTTGAGTAGGAAAATCTTAGCTTAAAAACAAGGCCCCAATAAAAATGTATACACATAGACAGTCACTGAATTTAATAATAATTTGAAGTTATTTAAATCTGATAGGATAGCTTTTTGCTCTAACATGCAAAATAACAATAAAATGTGCCAAGTGAAAGGGATGATTTTTCTTCTCTCACTCTCCTTTTAACTAGTCATCCTGGTTTTAAAGCATGAGATACAAGTCATCAATTTTAGTGTGACTTAGCAATTTATTTACACAGTTTTACTGCTTTGGACATAACACAGCTGAGTTTCAGGCTTGATGAAATATTGTTATCCACATAATTCATTTTCTGCTGTTTCAACAAGGTGTTTGGATTTGTGGGAGCTCCCATTTGAGGTTGAAATTGAACTGAAAATTCATGTGAAAGCTCTACAGATGAGGCAAGTCTGAATATCAGGGAAGTGTCAATTAAATTTACTTTCTAGTCACTGGTATAAAAACCTGTTCCGAAGGCCTTGAAAATGGCTCTCATTATCATATCGACTGGAGTCAACAAATATAACTCAAATCTAAGGTGAGCATAAGTTTATTCCTAGATATTTGTAATAAATTCCCAATATATTTCCCTATATATTGTCACATGGAGCTTAGTGTAAGTTATTAATGTTGACCATAATGTTTTATTGGATTTTTATGGGCAATCCTCACTTATTAAAGATGTTATTGATTGAGGTAAAATTAACAATTCCCTATTAATTCATAATTCATCTTTTAGTGGTGGTCATAAAATAAAACAAAGCCTGCATCAGGTGTAAATTAATTTAAAAACAGACACAGAGGTGGAAATAACAATAGCTGTTCTCATGGGGTACTGAGTAACTTAACAGAGAAAAATTTGAGTAGAAAAAAACCATTCTTCTTCCCCCAGTTTCCTTTTAACTTAAAGAAATGAAAGGCAGTTTGCTAGAGTCTGAGGGAAAAAAATTCTCTCACAATCTGTGAAAGCCCAATATCAAGTACTTTAGAAGATCTTTAGATTTTAGATAGTATCCCAACATTACAAATAAAAATAATTTTTTTTGGAAAATGCCATTGAATGAAAGTTTCCCCAAAAGGAATTTTTAGAACTCTCCATTGGAGAATTTTCCTATAGATTGCAGCTCTAAGTTCAAATTGCCACATTCTTATATTTTTAGGAATGGGAGGAGGGTGGCTGAAGATGACACGGGGGTTTTTTTCCCCTGGTTCTGCTAAAAAAGGTACTGTTCATCAAAGGCTGTGGAATTTATTTTGCTTTGGGGTGAATGCAGCTCATTCTTGTCAATTATTGTATCCAAGTGCCTTATACACAGTTCAACCAAAGAAAAATAGAAGTCCTAAGGATAAGGGATTAAATTAGTTTTGCAGAAATGATAAAGCCTCTGCTCCTAAGGGACATAGACCCTAAGCCTTGCCTTGCCGATGGAGGGATTTCAGTCCCAAGAGCAACTTAGAGAGGTGATAATAAAAACATGCTGGAGAAACACTGCCCTGGCTTAAAGAATGAGAAAGAAAATCATTGAATTGAAGCAATATGACATAGTATTGAGAAACAAGGATTCCTGACACCTCACCTGGATGAATTCTAAACTTCATCACTCACTGTGTGATCTTAATCAAGAGCCTTAACCTCCATCTGCTTCAGTTACCTCATCCGTAAAATAGAGATACCTATTTGTAAAGTGCCTAATACATAGTAAATGTGTTTCTATCATTGTTATTTCTATGACTATTGATTATTATTATGTTTCTTATTAGGGAATGAATGTGAGTTACCAACACAGAAAACCCAAGTTTCAATTCCTACTTTGTTATTTATGAGCTTTGACCTTGGGCAAGTTACTTAACAAAACCTCCATTTACACAAGCTTTAAAAAGTAGATCAATCTACCTCTTAAGGCTTTTTGTGAGTATAAAGTGACATGATATATGTAAGGTGTGTGACCCTTAATGAGCACCCCAAAACTAATTCTTCTCCCTTATGACACAAAGAGTGAAAAAAAAAAGAAGAAATGAAAGTTTTTTGACTCATAAAAAAAATAAACAATTAGTGACCTCATACATCAACTGCAGTCATGAATTACTCGTATTGAATATTAGCATAGAAAATTAAAATGGCTAATAGAGAAAGGTAACTATCGCAAGTATTAGGTAAAAGAAAAATAGGAGTAAAATATCTTCATTTTCCAGTCACAAGTGGAAGGTCTTCGAATAAGATAAGTTTTATTATGTGTTTACAGACAGATGCCCTTTCCTATATAGCTAACCAAAAAATTCTCCTCCACCTCTGCTTTTTATGGCTATTTCAGTTCATTCTTTTCAACATTTTGAAGTTGTATGTTCATGCAAATGAGCTCTGTGTCACTATCCAACTAAGTAGCTGACAACAACAATACCCATCTTCATGAGATGAAGTGTATTATTCAAATGCAAAAAAAATTGTGTTCAACATGGCTATCATCCAAAAGCAAAGTTAGTGGGAGTACAACAGCTTCAGACTGGCTGCATTCAAGAGATCAAAATATACCAGGGCTCTGCCCCTCTTTATTGGTTCAAAAGATAAAGATGGATGATATAAAGTGTCGCCGGTGAGTCTATCAAAAGACATTCTTATTTATTATAAGAGAAAGAAATCTCAGAAATGTCATGAGGAAATCTTCTCTTCCTATCCAGTTCTGGTAAAAGTTTCCTAGGTATGTCCAGGTAAGCAATGAAGGTTCTGCATCCACTTGTGAACCAGTCAGTGTAGTCAGAGGGCCAGAATTACACCGAATTATATAGATTAAAGGTGTCTAGTTAAAGACTGATTCTGGAAAGCCTTCTGAGCATGGCTCCCTTTCCCAGATGGCTGCCTTTTGAATAAAGTGTTGGCACTTTGCACAATAATTGAATGTTATTGGAGTTAATAGAGGGGTAGGGTATGTTACTTTTAGAGGTGAAATTGTAACCATTTACATGCACTTAGAAGCTTTCTTGAAACAGTTTCTATCATTGTTATACTTTATTGTGGAGAGAGCAAAGAGTGTTTAAAGATGAAAGCATGAGAGCACAAAATAAATGAAAACTTGTTAAGGTCAGTAGACCAGGAAAAGAAAGCAGCAGAATTTCCTTGAATGCTAATCTGCAAAAGGATGTTTGTTTTTCTAAGTACAGAACTCATCTGTTAAAAAAATCATGTAGTTCCCTCCCTCATCTCTGGAAACTTTGGGGCAAAAATGGAGACACCCATCCCTCATTTTCTGAGGGCCTTTGTTGGTTCCTCCAGGGCTCCTCATTTATTGGACACCCAGATTACCACTGATTTGCTTTTCTTTTCCTTCCTTCCCCTCCCCCCCCCCCCCCCCCCCCCCCGCCCCATTTTGGCTTCCAGTCTGTAGTTCACCCTTTGACATTTATTAGTATTCAAATGCCTCAGTCACAGGCAGGCAGGCCTTCTTTCCTTTGACTTGAATGAAGGGGTGGAAAGATGACCAGAGTCACTGCTGGGAGGCTTGAGCCTGCTCTTTTTATTTAGAAAGAATTCTTTAAAAAAATGCAGTCATCAGTAAATGAGCTCCAGAACACTCCATTCCTCTGTTTTCCCCATGTTGCCTGGATCTTCTCACACGTCCCCCAGGATGATCCAGCGATCCAGTATTTATGAAGGTAAAGACTAGGGCACTGCAGCTGGACTCCATTCTGCTTGGTTGGTGCTTGTACCCTACTGGTTGTTAAACATTCTGATTGTCTACATGGATCCAGCGCATCCTCTCCATCTGAGCGTGCTAGGCTCACAGTGTTAAATCATCTGATTTAGAAGAAACACTGGCAATCTTGGTTTATTTACTTAGTTACTTAGTTAAAGATTTTATTCATTTGAGAAAGAGAGAGAAGGAGCACAAGCAGAGTGAGAGGGAGAGGGAAAAGCAGGCTCCCTGCTGAACAGGGGCCAGATGTGGGGCTCAATCCCAGGACCCCAGAATCATGACCTAAGCAGAAGGCAGATGCTTAACTGACTGAGCCACCCAGGTGCCCCTGGAAATCTTGGTTTATACATCAAACATTACAAGTGTTTTGGAGGTGGAAATGAATTTAAAATATTGAAATATTTATTAAAATTTAAATAAAAGAAAAAGAGTTTATTTGAAGAAAGGGGACAGTGACAGGTGTTGGTAGTTCTAGGCTGAAAGAACAGAACAGAAAAAAGCAGGGAAGCCTCTATGTTTATGCTTGAGTTTAAGCAATTTTTAAACTGGTACTTCCCAGCCCAGACATTGGTGGTCTTCTTTTTGCTTTCTAATAAGTAAATGTCTAAGATTCTATATTACCCTGGATCTCGGTGAGAAGACAAATATACCAGTTGCAAAAAAAAAACATTAATGTCATTATGTGTTATTCAACTCTAGTTATGCTTCTAGAGTGTTGTATTTCAACAACTTGAGTTTCTTAATAATTTACTCCTACTATTGGGTAGGTTGCACATACAAATGTTGGGCGTCTTTTGTACTTGTTGCCCAATCAGTCCACCATTCACAAGGAGCTTCTGTTAGAAGGTGGGATATATCTCGCATTGGCTTATCTTCCTAATCCCACTCTGAGGAGTAGATATCTAATAACTATTGGCCCAACTGATTGAAAATACAAAATCAGAAAAATCCAAACAGTTTCTGGTCAAGTTATGCCATCCTGTATTCATGTGGCAGATGCTGAGTATATAGAAATGAGTAAGATCCAAAAGGATATGCACCTAAAATATCAGCTCATATTTATAGTACTTAACTTAGACTTATGGTAGAGTTCATACCAAAAAACAAATCCAATATTTCACTTAAATGTAGTCATTATAACTTTTTTCTTTTTCTAAGGGGAGATAATTTGGAAAAATCTTTGGAAAATTCTTTGTTATTGCTGACAATTTGTTTTCCTTTTTTTTCCTTCCAGTGTCTCAGAGCAAGATAGTTGTACAAAAAACTTTAAATTTCATGAAACTATAAATCATTTATTCATCCAAAATATTTATTGAATGCCTAAACAGTGATAAATGCTATTCTAAGTGCTGTGGATATGGCAGTAAATAAAAAAATCCTATGGTAGAGTGATAGAGACAGTGAATGAATGAATGAATGCATGAATGAATGAATGATGGTGGTTAGTGTAGAGGCCACTTTTAGGCAACAAGCTTGAGCAATGGAAACTTAATCAAGGCAAAAGGGTCCACAGCCACCACCTAGCTGAATGCAAACAGGTTCATTAAGCGACCCACCTTGAAATAGCCACAGGTCCTAACTAACCAATTACAACTAGGCACAGTTCCTAAGATTACCAAAAAGGGAAAATTCCATACATTCCCATACATCCTTCACTCTGCCCTATAACTGTGGCCCCTCACCTCTGCCTTGTCCCAGATAGTCTCTCCCCTTGCTGTCCTATCTGCCGCTCCCTTGCAGTGTATTCAATAAATTTTTATCTCCTTTGTTCAACCATGGGTGAATTCTTTCACCACCCTGGGCACCAGCCCCCATCTGTTTGGGACATCCTACATTTGGTCCCCCCTATCCGATTGGGAGACACCACAGTTAGTGCTATGGAGAAAAGTAAAGCAGAGTAAGGGGGTGCTAAGAGAGGAGAGGTTGCTATTTGATCTGGGATGAACAAGAAAGACCTCTCTGATAGGGTGACATTTGAGTCAAGAACCAAAGATATGAAGGAGATCCATGGAGCAACCAGTCCCATTTCCTTTCCTTTCTCCCATTCATTGGAGGCATATGCTCATGTAAAGGAATGGCAGGCAGAATTGCACACAATATTTCCACCTTTGTTCTCTTTCTATTTAGTATGTATGATAAATGTGTGAAGGTAGCAACCTCTACTAGAATGACAGACCTGGAATATGAACAAATACAACAGGACGGACTTGATGTACAGGATGCACAATACAATTTCTATACATGTCATTTCTTTAATTATCTTTTATACTTAAAACCTTTTTTCCTTTGCTGATGCTTAGAAATAAACCCCTTAATAACATTGAACTGTACCTGAGCCCATTGCTCCTAGAAAATATCAGTTGGCAAGAAACCTATCTACTTTTTTTTGTGTGAAGGGGAATGGCTTATGACAAAGAGCTATACTTCTCCATATGACTTAGGTAAGATTTGTAGATGCCCCTATCCTCTTATTTACAAGGCCAGACATGGACAGACCTTCCAAATTCCTATTCTTTGTTTCATTAATGATCAGCTGACCTCTGCTGTACTAACTTGACTTAACCAAACTTTAGTCAGACTTCCTCCCTCCCATAGGCTCCAAGACATTGACCCACCCTAGAGCAATCTTTGGAAAGCAGAGTAGCACCTCCTTAATGGTCCCTATCAACAAATGGCTAACCTCAGGAAAAAACATTCCTGATGAGCTATCCAAGGTCATTACCTACTTACCTACTCTCTTACACCCAGTTCCTTCTAATTTTGTTTATCCCCACTCCTATAAAAGACAAGCTTTTCTACTTGTCCTTTGAGATGCGTACAAATCTTATAGTTAGGGTGTTCTCTCTATTGTCATAGGCCCCAATTTCTTAACTGCAATGCTCTTCTCTACATTGAAACAGTATTTTTGAATTCTGTCTCTCCTTTAAGTCCAGATTTGTTTTCCACTTGAAAACCTTTACTAATTAGTAGTTTACTATGGTATGTTTATATATTCATTTATATTCAGCAACTATTGATTAATTCTGTCTACTGTGTGCATTCCTGGGGATAAAGCAGTGAACAAGACCCACAAAATCCCTTCCCTGTTAAAGCTTACATTCTAGTTTGAGGAGTCAGCTAAATAAGTGAAATTTTTAGTAGGTCAGATGGTCCTTCATGCTATGGAGAAAATTAAATCTAGTGAGAGATGGGTTGTGTTGGGAGGATTAGATTTTTAAATAAAGTGGTTAGGTATACATTTAGGTCATTTCTACATTTTGAAAGAAAGTAGAGACTACAGGTCTATAAGCCTAAAGTCTATAAATTATAATTATTGCAGTTTATGAACACCAGTGATGCTCAAAATCAAGTAAGGAGATCCCTTGAACCATTTGGAAAAGTTTATTTGCATTTATTTCAAATTAAGGTTTTGGTCGTTTTCTTTTGGATTTTATCACTCCAAAAGAATACCACATCCTAGTCAATTACTAACAAACCCAAAATAAAGATTAGTTGTTGTTTTGGAAAGTTATATATTCTAGGATTTTCTTTAAAGATTCAGTGATTTGAAGTGTTTTGACAGTGTTTTGTAGCATTGTAACTTACTTAAGTAAAACATTTCCCTTTTAAATGCTTTGTGTTATACATCTGTCAGACTCTGAGACGGTTTAAATGTTTAAAAAAATGACACAGTGACTCAGTGCAGGTTGATAGTTTTTTGTTTCATGGAAGCAAAAGGCCGAAAATGAGAAGGCTCATAGGCCATCTTTATGAATTAATTGAGATTTTTATGAGTATTTGGTATGTTCCAAACAGAGCCATACATCTGTAAGCAGACAATATAAATCAAATGAAGATGTAAGGATTGATTATGTCCAGGGTTCCCCAGATCAAGACACTAAATACCAAGGCAACATTAACTATTCAATACTTCCTTTATAAAGCACAAGAAAAGAGCCAAGGTGAAGCCTTGGTATTTTTTTTCCCCATTATATCTGGCCCAACATATTCCACTGGTGTCTAATAAATTTCTCATAACCGGCTTTAAAATAACACTGCAGAGCTTTCAAATAGGTAGCACTCAGAACAAAATGGATAAATTGGAAAGCTTATATCAAATCTAGTAGGTTGATCCTCTTTGGTACAAATACTCAGAAATAGAGCTACTTCAACTCCCTAGGCACTTTAAAGGTAGCTGGCTGGTATTTAAACTCACTCTGGCATATATTCCAGATCACTCAAGAAACAATAATATAAGGTAATCACTAAGCCAATGTATCTTGCCCCCCAAATAATAGTAAATTATAAAAAGTGCTGAAATTACTCAATATTGTCTAAGTTGTATGTGATCAGTGGTTATGTTTGTAGTGCCTATCCCTAAACTAGAGCAATATAGGGTAACTCATGACTCTTGGCGTACTTCTAATGAGTATGTATAATACTTGAGCTTATGCTAGTATACTAAGGTATTAATAGTGGGGGGAGGGGAAATCATACTCTTTATTTGCAGTTTTCCTCCTTTGTTCATATCAGAATCAGATTCAAACATTCAAACCTTCTCATTTCCTGTTCTGTTCTACTGTTTTCTCCTATTTAGAAACACACATAGGTCATCAGATTTCTCATCTTAGCTCACCACCATTGTCTGAATTTGTATGGTAAGATTTAGACAGATGTTGCCAGGGTGATTGCCGAGCAAATGAGCAGATTTTAATTGATTTATTTGATTTGGCCTTCAAAAGACTTAAAAAAATTCTGGAATATAGCTTCAGTTATTTCAGTTATAAAGACAATCAGTGGGATTATCTTTTAGGCAATTGACCAATTGAGCACTTGTCAACCTGGAAAACAATTTAAGCTTCAAGTGGTCAAATATTGACTATGTAGCTATGGCCTCTGTTGTAGAGTATGACTTGAAATTAAAAATGGACTGAATCATTCACTGGTTGATGGATTTCATAGAGGTCTGAGCTGTCACATGGGCTTTCAAGAGGGGAGGATTTAGGAGAGGGTAATATCACATATTCACTAATGCTAGAAACCAATACAATTTCAAAGATATGATGTGTGACACTGGATTCAAGCACAGTAGCCTGTATCTAAAGTGAACTGTTTTTCTGTATTTTTCAAAGGGAATGGATTGTACTAAAAGCAGATGCCCAGATTCCACCTGTTTTTGCTAATTGCAGCAATTTTCAGTGGTTTCTTGTTGGAATGGCTGTTTGCATTGCTGATGCAACCAGTTTGCCATTGGAAAATCTGCTGTAGCAAATTAAACTCCTAGCAGCACAAACATTTATTTGTTTATTTGTTCAGCAACAATTATTGAGGACCATTCTGTGAGAAGACTATACTTGGTACTGGGGTTAAGTTGTAAATAAGACTCAATTCTAAAGGAACTTTCTCTCTAGTATGACATATAAATAAGTAAATGTTTATAATTGAGCGTAATAATTGCTATGTTAATATAAGTTCAGGATGTATGGGACCCAATGACAGTGTCACTCAACCAATCTTGATTTAGGACTTCTCAGAAAAAGTGGAGTCTAAGCTAAGATGAGGAAAGTGAGTAGGAGTTAGGTAGAGGTGACAATGTGGAGAAGAGTGTTTTCCACCCAGAAGGACCACCATGTGCAAGGTTCCTTTCTTGAGAGGGAGCAGGGGACCAACCCAGAGAATTTGCCCATCATGTCAAGATCATGGACTCAGAGGCTGGAGAAGATAACTGGGGCCATATGATGAAAAGCATTGTCAAACATTAAAAGCATGTGGAACCTTATCCAGAGTTCAGTGAAGGACTATTGAAGGTTTCTAAGTAAAACATTGGAATAGCAGAAGCTTTAAAGGCGGGGGGGGTAGGGGAGAAATTCATTAGCAAAACTTAAAAAGAGAAAACATGACAAATTTTATTATTAATCATCTATCTATTTACTCTACCAGAATAATAAAATACAAGCAGCTGAGACTGAGAGGTTATAGTATGGATATTCTATATTTTTCAGCACTGTGTGGCAAAGTTATTGTGACTAATTATAGTGTCTGTTTGAATGCATCATGTCCCATATTGCATGAAGAGTTCTCTCTTCTGCAGACTCAAAAAGACAGCCAAATAACAGCTTTGTGTATATAATTTCGTTCCCAAATTTAAATTTTAAAATAAGTAAGGAAAATTGTAATAGCACAATTCTTCTCTTCTGTGGGAATGAACTTTGTTTTTAATTCCAGCCAAATATGAGAGTGAATAATTATAGTAAAGCCAACTTTACTATATACATCTGGTTCTTTCCATGATTGCCTTAATTATGGGGTAAAGTCCCTAGGAAACAAAGAATAATTTTTACTGGAACAGATTATATTATTACATTTTGTGAACTTCTGAGGCTTTGTTAAATTATTATTTTTTCAAGCTTAAACACACAGATCTTTCACTACTAAGGGTCTATTGCAGCACTTTCAGGGTATTCAAGATTCAAGTTCTACCTCACTTCTGGGAAGTTCCCAAGACATCACCCTGATGGCTATCATTGGAAATGTGACCCATTAAAGCCTGGATCCACCTAGTCCTGTCCCAGAATAAGGCCATATCAAAGACATTTAGTCCAACAGCTAAAGTAATTTTTAAGGAATCCATCCATTAATAGACAATGTATAGCAGGGCTACCAGATATAAAAAAGAAATAGAGAACAAATGAACAAACCAGATGACCCAGCATTTGAGATGTACTCACGCGAAAATATTATCTGTTGTTTATCTGATATTCAAATTTAACTGGACATCAGTATTAGGGAAAACCCAGTTTTTCCCCCTTTGTGTCTCCCCCTGGAGAGAGCCTCGGATCCCACATTAATGAATCAGTCCCACAACACTGCTCCTACCAAACTTCAGATACCAATTTCAAGTCTGAGTGTCACCTGTACTTCTTACTGATCTGAGGTTCCCATGACCACCTCCTTGGGTTCAATAAATATGCTAGAGTGGCTCACGGAACTCAAGGAAACACTTGGGTTTACCAGTTTATTAAAGGATATGATAAAGAATGCAGACAAACAGCCAGATGACAATATATACAGGGTGAGATCTGGGAGTGTCCCTAGTGCAGGAGCCTCTGTCCCTGTGGAGATAGGGTGTGTCACCCTTCCACTCTGTAGCTGTGTTCTTCCACCGGGAAGTTCTCCAAACCTCATCGTACTTTGGGGATTTTATGGACACTTCCTCACATAGTCACCTGTGATCTCTCTGGAGGATGGGGAATGGGGCCGACATTTCTAAGCTTCTAATCAGGAGTTGGTCTTTCTGGTGCCCAGCCTCTATCCAGGAGCCAAGAGGAACCCACCCAGAGTCACCTCATTAGAACAAAAGATGCTCCTAGTTGCTCTTATCATTTAGGAATTTACAGGGATTCAGGAATTCTATGTCAGGAACTGTGGGCAGAGACCGACATAAATATTTTCTATTATCTCACAACATTCTACTTTGGGGGGGAGCAACCCTACAAAAGGGGGATCTGGGAACATTCTCCGTGGAGACTCTTACATTCCCTTTTCTTTTCTACCCACTTCCATCACATGTGCTGCAAAGTTTCTCTTTCCACATATTTTTCACAATTTCTCCCTTTGCTATAATGTCCTGTCCTTTCTAGGTCTCTCCCATGCTCTCTCTCAATCCATTCTTTTATTCTATGGATTAACCTAGTTTTCTAGAGCAGAATGGCATATCTTCTCTTTAGGAAGGGAAAAGGAGGGAGAAGACAGTTGTGCCAATCACCAGACCTTCTGTGGAGGGCTGAAGGGGGTTAGAAAGAATATGAACATTCGCCAATTAATTTGTGCCCATTAAATACATAGAAATCCTAATATCAGTGCAACTAGGCCTCTTATTTCTGAGGTAACAACCACAGTTTTTGCATTTATGTCAGCGAAGTTTAAAAGTAAAATAAGTTTTGTCAAAATGAGAAAATAGTTCTATGACTATTAGGCAATTAAATTAGCTTCTTGAACTTAAATTGTCTTCTGGTCTGCTCTAGATTTTATCCTTGTTTTTACTTTGGCTTCACTATCCATGTGCTATTCTAAATCTTAGTAAAACTCCTTTTCTTAGAAATCAAAGTTAGGCTTTGAAATTACAGTTAATTATGTTTCTAATTGTCAAACAAAGGAATTCACCTATAAATTAAACACAAGAAAAATGTGATCTCTCAGTAATATTCAGAGTTGGGAATTACAGACAATATTCATTAAAGACTGAAATGAGGAAAAAAATTATCACAATGCCATTTTTTGTTCTTGAGACAAATCCAAGAGTACTTTTTATCTAATTCTCTGTGATTTAAAAAGGGCTTTGACAGCTGAGTGTGTTTATATTTCATGGAAAATTTCAGGTTTATTGTAGAAAATTGTAACACTGTTAGCAATAATGGCAAAAGCAAATGTTTACCATATAATTACCATTCTCCTAGCAAATTTATGGTTAGGGAGAAAGAAAATTAGACAAAGAACCTCTCAAAAATTGTATGTGTCAAGCCCCTTTGTCCAAAGATGAAATAATAGGAGCATTTCAGAATAATCATTATAATTTTAAGAAGATATTAGGATCTTGGCCTCTCATAATTATGTTGGTGTTTTTTTTTTTTTAATTTGGAGGCGTTTTGGAAGGAGACAGGTTAATTAATCAGTATTAAAATATCATAGGGTAGAGGTCAGTATTCTAAGATTTAAAATATCTCCCTCTAAATATCCATTGATTTCTCTATAGACTCTTCCTTCAGATGGTCCAGTTGTTTTTTCTGTCTCTTCCAACTACCAACACCAAGGGAAAGGATTTCCTTATAGTCTTAGGTTATTGTGATACCCCGGTAACCCAGCCCATCCTCTCCCCATCCAGCTTTTATTTTATGATTAATTTTCCTGAATGATTATTTTCCTTATATGTAATAATAAGCTTTTACATACTCATTTCTTCAAATGTGCATCCCTCATTCTTTCTGCTCACGTGGAACTTACCCCTTTTTCCAGAGTGGCCATCTGCCAACAACACTCTGTGGTTATATCCTTCATGGAAACCACTGACTGACAGAAAAGAGCTTTGGACCAGAAGTTAGAAGGCCTGGCCCTGACCTTTCTTGCTGCCTGAACTTGATAATTCACCCACTTTAAGCCTCAGTTTCCTTATCTGTGAATTAAGGATAATAATTCCTCTGTCAGAGAGTGATGTGAAGAGGAGCAAATTGAAGAATTCTTCCATATCAATAAATAGGTCAGTCAACATATTTTATTTAATGGATTATAAACCCTTTTGAAAGACTTTCCATGGTTCTTGTTTGCCTCCTGGACCTAATCAAGTTGAGATTCCTGATCCTGGAATGTTAAACCCCTTATTGTCTGGCCCAGCCATACCTAGGCAACTTTTAAATTATCATTCACAATTATCAAATGCATATTATATGCTGGACACTGTGATAAACCCTTTGTACCCATTTTCACATTTAGACAGCACAACTGTACTAGAAGGAAGTGCCATTTTCATGCCCTTCTAAGGATGAAGAAATGAGGCTTGGAGAAGTTAGATAACTTGCCCAAAGTTAAATGGCTGGTGAGGGGTAAAATCAATATTTGAACCTACGTAGTTTAATAATAGAATGTGATGTTTTAGCATTGGGCTACACTCTGCAAAGAAATTTCTGTTTTGGCCAGGCTACTTGTCGTCACTGAACACATCACATGCACGTACACATATATATACTATATGTATATATACACAGTTCCTGCTTATCCCTGAGTTGTGAGCTCCAGTTTCCAGGCTGAATGTGGATATATAGATATAGATATACCTTGAGTTGTATCTATTTATACCTCAGTGTTGCTTCTTTTCCCTTTCCCTCTGCATCTTCAGATTCTACTATTAGGACTTTGTGCATTTTCCAATCTCTACTGTGTAAGTGTACTCAAACCTAAGCTTTCTGGAATTCAGTGAGCACTTTTGTATTGTACCGGCCAGAACCATGCTGGATTGTATTACCTTGTGTTTTCTCTGATCCATTCATGTTTAGAAACTGCAGAAATGGACCTTCTTCAGCAGGAAGGACCACGTCTTCTACCTTTTTTTTGTGCCTCCTAAAATGTGTAGAAAAAGCAATGGATAATAGATGGTATACAAATACATTAAAAAAATAATTGTTAAATTCTGTAGTAGTTATTTGGGATTTACAGTTGTGCATTGTTATGGAGGCTGTCTACTCAGCTCCAAGCAATCTTTTCAGAACAAACTTTCTTGAATGAATCTAGCTTATGGCAAATACTTTGACCTCTTCTAAGCTACTCTTCTGCTGACTGCAATGTTTCCTCCCCTGGTAACACCTGGCAAAACCATAGTGCAGTATCACAAGAAGGTTATTAGTATTAATTCAGTCGAGATATAGAACATTTCTTTTCTCTTAAGGATTTATGGCATAGTTCCTAAAATTAAGGCCCAATATTGCTTTGCTTTCTTATCTGAGAAAATAAAAGACACTTGAGTGGTCTAATCATAAGTTCCCCTTTTCATTCTGCTCCTGCAGATAAGGTGCCCTAGCCAAACAATTCTCTTTATCATGGGGACCAGCCCAGTTCCTGCTTCTCCCTGAGTTGTGAGCTCCAGTTTCCTGGCTGACTGTGGACTTATTCCAATTAGCCAGTCACATACTTCCATTACAACCAAGGGTCACTCTGTCCTCTTGATATTGCAAAGTGTCTCTCCAAAAACCTCTGGTTGTTCACTCTGTTCCCTAGGGCAACCCCCACTGTGGTCCTGCATGGTACAGTGTTCTCCTTCCCTGGGCTGCAGGTATATGTGACTAATAAGCCACAGTCAATCTCATTTACCCAGTGCTGGGTGTCAGGCACTTGGCCATCTCCATAAGTGTAGGGTGGGAATCTATTCCTTACTCGTGCGGGTATAAGGGAGGTGATTAAGACAGAATTTCTCATGTAGCCTTTTATAATGATAACACTTCCCTTTTATTCCCACCCCTTCTTAATCCCAGTGTCCACTAATCTGTTCTTCATTTCTACGATTTTTTTTTTCATCTCAAGGGTGTTAGTGGAATTGTACGCTGTACAATCTTTGGGGATTGGCTTTTTTCATTCAGCATCATTCTCTGGAATTCATCCAGATTCTACATGAATCAATACTGTTTCTTTTTACTACTGAGTAGAATTTCAAAGTATAGATGCACCACTCTTTGTTTAACCATTTACTGAAGGACATCTGGATTGCTGCCAGTTTTTGGTTCTTATTAATAAAGCTGAGATAAACATTCATGTACAGAATCTGTGTGAACGTAAGTTTTGATTTCCCTTGGATAAATGCTCAAGAGTGCACTTGTTGAGTCATATGGCAGTTGCACGTTTAGTCTTTTAAGAAACTGCCAAACTGTTTTCCATAGTGGCTGTACCATTTAACACGCCCACCAGCAGTTTACTAGTAATTTAGTTCTTTCTCATTCTCACCATCCTTTGTTGTTCTCACTACTATTTTAGCTTTTCTGATAGGTATGTAGTTATATCCCATGGTGGTTTTAAATTGAATTTCCTTAATGGTTAATGATATTGAACATCTTTTCATGTGTTTATTTGCCATCTCTCTATCCTTTCTGGTGAAATGTTTCTTCATATCTTTTGCCCATTTTTGAGTTGGAATTTGTGTCCTTTTACTGTTGAATTTTGAGAGTTCTTTTCATATTCTGGATACTAATCCCTGACCAGATATGTGGTTTGCAAATATTTTTTCCCATTCTGTACATCAGATGACTTTTTAAAAAAAATCTCTGGAATTAGTTGTAGTAATCTTCTGTGATTAGTAGATTGAAAAGGGGTACCTTCATTTTGAAAGTCTCCTGCAGGGTTAAAATGCAGTACTAAAAACATACCAATAAATACTATGTATATACTAATCATATCAGTGTACTAGAGGGAAATGAATCTCAGATTATAAAATTGAAGAACTTCATTCTAGTGCTGGTTAAGTCAATAAAGAGAAGTTTCTTGGCTTCTCCAGGCCTGTTTCTTTATTGGTAAGGAAGGATTAGGCACTTAAAATACTCTCCTGTTTGGTGATTAACATAACATAAATAAAATAAAATAAAATAAAATAAAATAAAATAAAATAAAATAAAATAAAAATACTCACCTGTTCTACTATTCTATGATTCTAAGTTTAGAAGTTAAACTGCATGAAGCTAATTTTCCTTTTAAGGCAAAGATACTAGCTTCCAGGTTTTGAGACAACTGAGAGCCTTAGATGGAATATCTTTTTACTTTTTTTTAACTGAGAAATTTCGAAATAGCACATTCCAACAATGAACTTTGGAATTCTCCTGCTGTTTTCCCTTAGTGGAAGTATTATATTTCCTCCTCTTAAGAGACTTGTTTGCAAGGTAAAAGTCTTAATTTTGATGGAGTTGAGTTTATCATGTTTTCCTTTTATGGGTCATGCATTTGGTATCAAGTCTAAGAATCCTTTGATAAGCCCAAGATACAGAAGATTTTCTAAGACAGAATTATCATTTTACATTAAAGTCTGTGATCCATTCAGAGTTAATTTTTGTATAATGTGTGAGACTTGGATTGAGGTTCTTTTTCCATCTCTGCATGGGTATCAAATTACTCAAGCATCATTTGTTGAAAAGGCTATTTTTATTCATTAAATTGCTTTTGCACCTTTGTCAAAAATAAGTTTGTATATTTGAATAGGTCTATTTCTGAATCCTCTATTCCATTCCATTGATTTATGTTTATCTTGCCACCAATACTACTAGAAGTGCATTGTTTTATTTCCAAGTATTTTGAGATTTTTTTTCTCTTATATTTCTTTATTTTACTTGATGGATTACATCACAATCAATGAACATATTCTGGATGATTTCATTTCTTTTAAATATGTTGAGATTTGTTTTATGACCTAGGATATGGTCTGTCCTGGTATATGTTTGTGGCCACTTGAAAAGCATGTATATTCTGCTGTTGAATTTCAGAGTATTCTATAAATGTCAATTAAGTCTGACTGGTTGATGATGTTGAGTTCTTCTATGTCCTTGCTGATATTGTGACTTGCTATTTTATCAATTGTTGAGAGGGGAGACATTGAAGTCTCCAAGTATAATTACAGATTTTCCTATTTTTCCTTTCAGTTTTACTAGTGTTTACATATTTCACATCTCTGTTTTTTGGTGCATACATATTTAGAATTGATGTTTTTTGGTATCCTTTTAACATTATATAATGTTCTTCTCTGACTGGTGATATTCATTGCTCTGATGCATACTTATCTGACATTAATATTGCACTCCTGCATTCTTTTGATTAATCTTACATTTTCTTACTTTCAACTACTTATGTTACTATTTTTGAAGGGAATTTCTTATAAACAGGATACAGCTGAGTCATGCTTGTAAATCCACTCTGCCAATCTGTCTTTCAATTGGTGAATTCAAACCATTTACATTTAATGTAATTATTGATCTATTGGAACTTAAAACCTGCCACCATTTTTTATCTGTTCAGTTTTCTTTTTCATGTCGTCCTTTGAGTTACTTGAACAGTTTTTGAAATTGTACTTTAATTTATTTCTAGTGTTTTCAGTAGATATATTGCATAGTTTTTAGTGGTTACTCTAGGTAGTACATTGTATGTACCTAACTTCTTATAATCTACTCATGTCATCAATTTACTATATAGATCAAACTGAAGACATTTGATTTTCCTTCATGTCCCTTTCCTCTTCCATATTTATAACACAATTGTTTTGAATATTCCTTTTAATTTCTGCTTAAAAAACTTCCATTAGCCACTCTTTTAGGGTAGGTCTGAAGTGACAAATCCTCTCAGTTTTTCTTCCTCTGAGAATATCTTGATTTCCCCTTCATTTCTGAAGGTATATAGAAATCTGGGTTAATCACTATTCTCTTAGTACTTCCTTCTGACCCTCTATGGTTTCATATGAGAAGTCCACTGTCATTCGAATTGGTGTTTTCTCTACAGGTAATGTATTTATTATAGCTGCATTCATGTTTTTTTCTTTGTATTTATTTTTTAGAAGTACAATTTGGTTGTATGTTTGTGTGAAGCTCTTTGGATTTTCCTTTGTCGAGTTTGTTCAGCTTCTAGAATATTTAAGTTTGTGGTTTTTGCCAAATTTAAGGTTTCAGTCATTACTTCTGTCAGTACTTTTCTAGTGATGCTTTCTTTCTTCTCCCCTTTAGGAACTCCCATGACAGTATTATTAGATCTTGTGTTCTAGTCAACAGGTTCTAGAGCTTTTGTCCATTTTTTTAAAAAATTTGCTTATTTTCTCTCTGTTGTCCAGGTTTGTTCATTTGTATTGCTGTGTCTTCAAGTTTTCTGATTCTTTGTTCTGTCTTGTTTCCTCCATTTTGTTGATGAGGTCATCGATTGAGTTTTACTTTTTTCCCATTGTTGTATTTTTTCAGTTCTAAAATTTCCATTTGATTTTCTTTATATCTCCTACAGAAACATTCTATCTCCTGACTTTCTGTTTTTCATTTGTTTTAAATGTGTACTTGATTGCTCATTGAAACAGTTTTATGATGGCTGCTTTAAAACTTTTGTCAGATAATTATAACATCTCTTTCATCTTGGGGTTGGCAGATATTGATTGTCTTTTTTCCATTCAGTTTGGGATCTTCCTGGTTCTTTGTATGATGCATGGTTTTACCTTAATACTTGGACTTTTTGGGTATTATGTAAGCCTGGATCTTATTTAAATTTTATGTTTTGGATGGCATCCTTTCACACTGCTATGTTAGGGAAGGATGTTTACTGTTTTGTTATTGCCAGGTGGAGGTAGAAGTCTCCAATCTCTGCTCAGTCTCCATTAATACCCAGAGCAGGGGGTGGGGTCCTTATTGTTTGATAAGTGTGGGAATACTAGATCTCAAATAACCTCCATATGATAGTTCCCTTGCTGGAAAGGGTAATAGTGTAGCATTACTACTCCCATGTGTCTTTTACTGACATTATGAGTTGGGGCACGGGCCTTATTACCACCGCTAAGTGTTGGTAAAATTCCTGACTTTCCACCAGGCATCCTCTGACATCACCCTAATGGAGAATAGGACTGTAGCATCAATATTGTCAGGTAGAGCTCAAAGTCCAAACTTCCCATGTGGTCTTCATCAACATTGCAGCTAGGGGGTGGTGGGTTTCTTACTGTCCCATAGGGATAAAAGTCCTAATTGCCTACTCAGCCTTCCCTGACACCAGGTGGGAGGGAGGTTTAGAGTACCACATTACAGTCCAGAAAGGGTGAAAACTGAAGCTCCCCACTTAACCGTTGCTGGCATAGGTGTAGGTGCCTGCCACAGTTCTTTGTGTGAAGGTTCAGAATAAACTGTTATTGTCTAAAAGTTTTCTGTCTTGCTAGGCTGTTCTTCCCTGGCCCTTTGTCTATACAGATCATGCTTTTGTTAGGGCTTTTTGCCTGTGCCCTTTGGCATTGCAGCAGCCTATCTGGTATATACAGAAAACCTAGGGAACTCATCACCCTGTTGTTCCTAGGGTTCTAGTTGCCTAAGCAACTTTCATTCTTCTTGTGCTTGCTTTATATATGATTTCCAGGGTTTTGAGTTATACTTGGTGATGAAAGCACGTCTACTCAATCTTCCCAGAAATGGGAGTCCTCTGCTTTGTTTTTGTTTTACTTAGTGCTCTATTTACTTTAAATTAGTAGCATTCATGTCCATAAAGAGTTTAGATTTTGGTGAACACTTAATCGAAACATCAGAAATTATATATTGAATAGCATTAATGATTGGGAATGCTTCATGGAACATTAATTAATTTTTTCCTAAAAAAACTAAAAGAGATAAAACATATAAAGTATCAAATGTACTTTCTGATGTACTAAGAAATCATTCAGTAAATGTATCTCACAGTTTTTTGGCTTTGTTTTGTTTTGTTTTATACGATGTTGTAGGATATATAGGATTTGGAGTCTGGGGTGGTCTTATCACTAAATTAGTATATGTGCTATTGGAAAATTACTTAGCTACTACTATTTTCAGTTTCCTGATTTGCCATTTGGGGATAATAACAACACTTACCATACAATATTTGTGTGAAGATAAAATAATTCAGGAACTAACTGACTCATTTCTCACTGACACATAGAAAGTGTTCAATATTAACAGCCATTGTGGCTGCAGCTACTATTATATTAAGTTACCCCAAAGGAGATACCTAAGGTGCAACTTTTAAGAAGCAGTCAAGGGATATTGAGAGAAGGAGTGCATTCTTTTGTTTCTTAACTTTTCTGAAGTAGAGTGTGGCTCTCAGCTAGTGAAATGCACTGATCATTGCCCTGGTATATTTACCTCTTATAAAGGTGGCAAAAGAATATATTCATATCTTTCAGCACTTAATGTTTCTCATCTCTCTTGTTTTCATAATCTCTCAAACCCCAGTAAATTGCTTTAAAATATCTCCCTTCTGGGGGTGCCTGGGTGGCTCAGTCGGTTAAGTGTCTGCCTTGGGCTCAGGTCATGATTCCAGTGTCCTGGGATTGAGCCTGCTTCAGGCATCAAGCCCTGCATCAGGTTCCTGTTAATGGGGAGCCTGCTTCTCCTTCTCCTCCCAGCTCATACTCTCTCTCACTTTCTCTGTCTTTCTCTCAAGGAAATAAAATCTTTAAACATAAAATAAAATAAAATATCTCCCTTCTTTTATTCTAAATTCCCCCCAGTTTCCTTCTTAGTCTCCCTTACTGCCTCTTCTTTTTCCTCTTGAGAGAAGCTCTAGAATAAGAATTCTCTCTAGAATAAGCTCTTTATCATGTAGACCTATTTATGCTTGCTAACTCCCTCTCTGTTTTCATTTCCCCTTTCATGGACTTTGTCCACTTGCTCAGGAGCTGACCAAGTAAGCAGGAATAGGGTGATATTTCCAATATATATAATGTAATATCTTTTTTCTATAACTGCCATGTAAAATATCAGCAGTAAACACTGAGACAGCTTCTAGAAGCCCCAACTTTATGACACTAACAGATTTCAAAGTACTCCCCCTTTAAAAATCTCAAATCTCCTCTCAAATTATAACATTAACTACCTGCTTGACAGGGCAGGATCATTGGCAAGAATTGGTATATTGGTGCTTTGTTAAGATTCTCATTCATTTCCCACTCCATTTCTTACGTTTCCAGGCTAATTACTTTCTATTTCAAGAATGAAGTTACTTCTTCTCTACATGGCTGTCTTTGTTTCTTTTTTACACCTGCACAATAACTACTTCTTATAGCCAAGGGGTTAGATCATTAATTTTAAGACAACAACAATGAGTCCTGTGGATTTTTCAAAGCAGAAGTTTTATTTCACAGAAAGTTGAATTCTTCTTTCTTTTAATGGAATTAGTGAGCTAGAATCATATTATACTTCTCCCCCACAGAACTATGATGCCACAGATAATTAAATTAAACTAAGAAGCACAATTTATGTCAGCTGTTTTCCTCCTTATAAATATATCAGTGCAACTGGGGAAATAATTTTATGAAAAATATTGTTTGGTGCAGGTTGCCTTTAGACATAATTATTTAAAATATTATATTTATTTATTTGAGAGAGAGAGAGAGTGTGTGTGTGTGTGTGTGTGTGTGCATGAGTGGGGGGAGGGGCAGAGGGAGAGAGAGAAGCAGACTTCCCACTGAGCAGAGGGCCCGATGCAGGGCTCGATCCCAGGACCCAGAGATCATGACCTGAGCCAAAGGCAGATGCTCAACTGACTGAGCCACCCAGCCACCCTAGATATCATTTTTATCTGTCATGTAGGACATTCTCATCCATTGGTTTGCCAGGAACAGGGATGTTTATGCATATAGGGTTGCTACAGAATATGTCTTTAATGAAGAATACACAAACATGAAATGCTGTCCCTACTTGCAAGAAGCTTACTACCTATTTGGAAACACAAGAAATACATACAAATGAAATGGAATTAGAAGAAAAGGAGTCAGTAATAATCTAGGACAAATATAAAGGAAGTCCACCATGCTGTACATAACTAAGAGTCAGATATAGAGTGGAGACTAATGGAGCCATTGGAAGAAGAGAAAGATGCTGAAGGCTTATTAAGTATAAGAATTACTTCTTGAGTGTCTACCACCTGCCAAGCATTTCACGTTTGATGTTTTAAGTTTCGAAAAACCATAAGATAATGGTTAATTTTAAATCTACATTTCACATGAGGATGATGTGCAGAGACCTTTCATATATACTAGTAAATGGCCCAGGTGAAATTTGAACACAGAAATATTTGGGTCTAAAGCCTGGATTCTATTTGTTATCCCCATGCTGCCAAAATACACTAGGTAGTGGAAAGTTATATTTAATCTGATTATTGAAAGAGAAGTAGGAGATAGAGAGAAATAAGGAAGGAGAAAGAGGAAAAGCCAACATTTTGGAGTTACAAAAATAGCATAAAAGTGGAAGCAGCAAAAAGTATAATGTGTGTTTGGTGGACAATGATTATATGGTTTCATCTGGACCAACTGTAGATAATAGTTACAAGTGTCATTAAGAACTCTGGAGTTTGATGGATTAGTTTAAATTCAAGCTCATCCATTTATAACTGACCTCCCTTAGATGGATGCCAACATCACATAGAATAGTTGTGATGGTTAAAAGAGCTAATACAATATGGGCACAGGTTATCCAGATGTGTTTGCTATGGGAAAATTAATCAAGCTGTATAATTATGTATCCTTCTCTGTATGTATATTATGTGTCAGTAAAATGATGTTTTTGATAAAAGGGGCTATTGCTTGCAATAGTGCTGGTATAGATAGTAATTTATTGTTTTCAGTATATTCAAGGCAGTGAGATATTAGAAGAAGGTCTGAGCAGAATGTTGGAGCAGTTGTAGAGGGTCTCTACGCTTTTATGAGGCTAAGGAAGGTTTGAAAAGATGAAAACATTTTCACAGTGTTGTTTAGGAAGCTTGGTCTTTGTGACAGTGTGTAGAATAGATTGGAATAAAAGGTATGCATCAGTAAGAGCATAAAGAGAGGGTATAAGCTAGTGAATAGGTTTAAACAAAAGGGTATAAACCAATGAAACCAACAACAAGATTTTGCTGTTATACAGGCATTGGGTAACATGGTTCTGGATCAGATGATGGCAAGGAAAAGACCATGAATTCCAACAGAATTGGGCAATGGGACGTGTTAGGGAAAGAAAGTAAAGATTCAGAAATAACTTCTGCAGTTTATGCAGTAAGAGTGACTTGAAGAAAAAACTTATGGGGTGAAATGGCAAGGAGTTTGATGATAAATCAAGTTCCAAGTGTCATTGTCTTGTTGGCAGCTACAAGTGTCAATCAACAATAGAAGAGCACCATCCAGGAACAAGTGTGGCTTTATAGGACCTAATTTGTAACTACATAAAATATGAATAGTTTCTTGTGGTGATATAGCAAAGAAAAGTCCAAAAATCTGTTCAAAGAGAATAATTTTGGGTATGATTATGTAGATTTTATAATTCTATCTTCTGGTCCTATAACTGAATCATGTTTTTCTCTTTCTAAAACTTTAATTGTAAAAATAAAAAGAGTATCCATGTCAACCTACAGAAACGAATAAAATCCCTATGTCTCATACTCTTTTCATTATGGGGAATTAGATTTCTATAGCCACAATGGATAGAGTTTAAATTAAATGAATGTCACATTTTTAAGTAAAAGTACATTTTTTGAAGACCCTATGTATCCTCTCCTTCAAATGATATTTATTTTCTCCTGAATTTATTTTAGGACATTTAGAAATAGAGGATTAATTATTTTGCATTTATGAAAACAGTTATATACATTCTTGAAGACATTTTTATATATCTACCCAAATGCTAATTCAGTCTTAAGATACTGAAAACCTTTATGCCCTATTCAAAAAAAAATTAAAAACAAAAGCTCACACAATATTGAGTCAATATCATTTATATTTCTGGGACTAAAATAAAGTAAGAATAAGTGTTCAATTATAGAATCCAAAGTATTTGTATATGTAGGCATGGGTATGTGTGTGTATGTGCGTATGCATGCATGTGTAAATATGAAAGGGTGGGAGGAAAATTGTAAAATATGCTTATTCCTGTTCTTATCCAAGGGATAGTAATTTTATAATTAAATGCTTAGAAAAGAAATCCTGTGGTGATGAAATATGTTGAGAAGTAGGAGACTGACATTTAAAAATAGTTGTGTTGATAAAGGCTTTTAACTTTTTATGAAATCAAATATTAATTTGATTAATTAAGATGCTAGAATATGCAAAGAAATGCCAGTGACACAGAAGATATTGCTGTACTGGTCATGCCTCAAAATAGCAATACTTTCTCAGCAAGCACACTTTGGTGAAATGTGAGAACTGAGTCAGGTCATCAAAGAACAGGCCTTTGAAATCAAGAGCTAGACTGATGTTATTGCTCTCCAGACCTCCTCTCCCCTTCATCTGCCCCAGACAAAATGCTAGTCAGTCATTGGTGATTGCTTCAATGCAACTTTCTCATTATGTCCTATGTGCATTGTACTGCCAGGTATTATACAAAATAAAAAGAATTGTAAAATGCATTCCCTGCCCTCAAATAACCTAGCTAGATATGTGGGACATAAAGAGTTAGAAAGGAAAGCTAATAATATAAGGCATTATGTGCAATCTGGTATATGTAAGAACATATAATATGCAATAATTTGGACTTTAAAGGGAAGGAAGCCAACACTGATGATCCACTGTGCGCTAAGCATCTTTTATACTTGGAGTGAGATTGCTCCTCACTGTTGTACCCTCAGTATCTAAAGAATGCCTTGAATTTTTAGACACTTAAGCATTTATTGAGTAAATGAAGGAATAATTCTCTTACTTAAGCCTCACAAAATCCCTTGGCTATAGATGATAGTTTCCCATTTTACAGATGTTAAAAATGAGAACTTGAAAAGTAAACAATAAACCTGGAATCGCATAGTGGCACAAGTTAAGATTTAAATCCAGGTCCACCTGCCACCAAGATCTCCCTGAAAGCTGGCGGAATTCAATGGAAATGACCCAGTTCAATGTTCAGTTGGACAAAAATATGTAGTTTAAGCAAACTGGCCAGACTCTTACACAGGTTTCATTATCTAAAAATGAATATTGTAATTGATGATATTAAGCACTGAAATTGTTCAAGCTCAGATACATCCAACCTAAGCTAGTACATTGCCAGTCTATCAATATTTAATTTCCAAAGAACACAAGTATTGTTTATAAAGGAATGCTTTTATTTTCCTACACTTAAAAATGAACAGACGGCAAAACTGACCTTCAACTTTTTACAGGATTTTACACCCGCCGGTAGAAAGTGCCACATGTAAGATTCACACTTGACTAGCCTGGTGACAACCACAGCTACCGTCCTAATGACCTACAAGAAATGCTGATACAAAACAAGAAGACAAAAATCATGGCATAAAGCCTTACGTGAAAGTTTGGTTTTGAGAGTGAGATTTATATATGGTGCAAAGTTTCACAGTTTGATTAAAGTAATTTTTCCACTTCCAAAAATATTTACATAGTGTTGGCAAACACTCTGTTGTAAATTAGAGTGTATTCGATTTAACTAAAAACTTAAACTCAAGATCTACTAAGTCAATTAAACACAAAATCATGAAGAGAAAATGTAACATCTGGTGTGCAAAAAGTAAGCAATATTGTTTTAGAACAACAATAATGAAACAAGATGTCTCATTTGTTCATTTCTATGAAAAGATGTTTACCCATGTTGCATATTCAATACAACATACTATAATATAATATATGCAGGAAAGGAGGACAGCATCACACATCATCTGCTATTTTCAAGAATTTTGATTTTTGACACTCAGAATTGATATGGATCTAATTCAGAATCGTAAATTGGAGAATTTTCAGACAGTGATCAACTTATATTTTTGCCAAATTAAATCATAAGAAAGACAATCCATAATCCGTTCCCACCTCTACATGCCTTTGGATCCATGGCCAATATCATTGCTCTCTATTGAAATAGTGGCAATAGTTTAATTGTACTGAGTAACATGTTCATATTATTCATGTGCTTTGCTAACTTGCTTTATATACATTGTCTCCTATAATCTGCCCAACAGCCTTTTGATAACCATGCTACTTTATAGATGAGTGTATTAGGGTTCTCTGGAGAAGCTGATCTGATGGGATATATCCCCACCTGTGTCTATGTCTATAATGGTCTATCTATTTATTTTTTATAAGGAATTTACACGATTATGGAGGCTGGGAAGTCCCACACTCTGCCACCCGCAAGTTGGAGATCCAAGAAAGCCAGTGGTATAATTACTTTCGGAGTCCAAAAAGCCTGAGAACTAGGACTGCTGATGGTTCAGCTAATGGTAAGTTCCAATCCCAGTGCAGGAGAAGATCCATGTACCAGCTCAAAAATGATTTAGCAGAGAGAGCTAATTGTCTCTTACTTCTCTTTGTTCTATTCAGACCTCCAGTGGATTAGAGAAGGCCCACGCACAATGCGGAGAGCAATCTGCTTTTCTCAGTCCACTGATTCAAATATTAATCTCACCCAGAAACCTCCCTCACAGACATATCCAGAATAATGCTTCTAATTTTCTGGGTGCCTTGTGGCCAGCCAAGTTGACACATAAAATTAACCATTACAATTAGTAAACAGGATTAAAGAGGAGAATTATTTTCAATAGGTAGACCTGGAGGAGTGGTAGAATTTGCCCTGTGCTCCTTCCTGCTGCACCTGTGTCCTTTGTTCCGTCCCACTGCACCCGTGCCCCATGCTCCTTCCACTGCACTGTAGTGCCTGTCCTGCTCAGACAAGGCCTCAGCACAGTACTCTGGATAATAACAGAATGTGATCAGAGTTGGCATTCAGGACGAATCATACCCTCCATTCATGAACCTTTTCATGGACAATTCTCAATTTCAGAAAATAAAATGGTATGCGTTAGGGGAGAGGAAAAAGCAAGAATGGCTGGTAAAGTGAGGTCAGATTTTTAAAAGGACTGTAAAAGATGAGCAGAAGAATTTGGAATTTGGAGTAGGAACTGTAGAGTAGGTTGACCAACATGTCCAGGTTTGCTAGGGACACTCCCAGTTTTAAAAAGTGAAAGCCTCATGTCCTGGGAACACCCTTGGTTTCAGGAAGGCAGGATGGTTGGTCACCTTACGGTAAAGAAGGGTTGCTAAAGTTACCTCTGGTGAAAACCACTTTGTGTTTCCTAACCCATCACATATCTATACTTGTATAGCATGTAAAAAAATGAATTACTAGAAAAACAGGATAGAAAAAACTATACAAAATACAGGCTGAAATGTTCATTATTTAATTACATAGGTGTAAATAACTATGCCAAATAGTAATAGAAGTTACTAAACCTTTAACTCTCAATGTCTGTATTTACCTTTTCAAGGGCCAGTTACAAAACATTTTGAGAAGGGCCCTGGTACGCAGACCACGTAGGAATGAGGGGCCATCTATACCATCTGAGAAGGAAGAGGCAGGGTGAACACATTTAGCAATGGATTGCCATAGGATCCCCCTGGAGCTAGAGGACTGTGTGGTACAAGGGGAAGGTGATGTGGACAGGCAGAGAGCAGGAGAGTTTGTGACTTGGATGTAGAGCTTGAGGAAACAGAAACAGAGCTATCTTTAAATTTCTCACCAAAGGGAGTCTTTGGCCTTAAAAACTAAAGAAAACGCAAGTGCATAAGAAATAATTTTTTACAAATCAGCATATGGAGTGGTTAGGAGAGTAGGCTTTGTTTGTGCCTATGCTGAAGTCCTAGCAACTCAGGTTACTAGTTAATTAAACCACAGCCAGGTTTTTAACCACTCTCTACCTTGGTTTCTTCACCAGTAATATGGCACTCTTCACCAGTAATATAGCACTCTTCATACCATCCCTCTCACTGAGTTGCTATCATATATTCAATATATACATATAGAGATCTATTTAGCTATAATTTAGTGTTTTAATAATTGGTACATGGTTCATGGTTATTGTTGCTTACTATAAGTATTATTAAAATATCTCAGCAATAATCATCCTCACCTCATATCTTTTGAAAAATATTTTTCTTGATTTACCTTAGGATCTATAGCAATCTATGAAAAAGTGTGATTCCTTATTTATCAGGGGAAAATTGCAGTATATTTGTTCATTAACTTTCGAATTCTTTAACACTTGTCAACCTTATGTATTTTAATTTTATGCTTGGTTTATCCCACAGTTGTTTGACTCTCTCCGAACTATCATGCATTATTAAAAGAAAGGGAGGCTCGGCGGGAAGTTGCAGACGGGAGCACCGGGAGGGCTGGGAGACCCCGATACAGAGGCCAGTAGCCTGGATGCTGCCAACATCTGCCTCTTAAGGAAGCAACTGGCTGAGAAAGACTTGGTGCAGTGGACAAGGGCAGGCGCTGAAAATGTTGAGATGATGGGATGTTACTTGCCTCTTCCACTGACATCCTGAATTACAATTCTGCTCTCTGTTTAAAAAAAAAAAAAAACAAGGGGGGCGGAGCAAGATGGCGGAGGAGTAGGAGACCTAGATTTCGTCTGGTCTCAGGAATTCAGCTGAATAGGGATCAATCCATTCTGAACACCTACGAACTCAACAGGAGATCGAACAGGAGAGTAGCAACAACTCTCTGAACAGAGAAGCGACCACTTACTGGAAGGTAGGGCGTGCGGAGAAGTGAATCCGAGGCGATATACGGGAGGATAGACGGCGGGGGAGGGGCCTCCGCCGGCCGCTTCTGGCAAGTGATAGAGCCGCGGAGCACAAAATCGGACCTTTTAGAAGTTGGCTCGGAGGAGGGACGTCGCTGCAGTGGCTAAGCGGGGGGTGGAATCCTCCCGGGACAGTGTGGTCTCAGGACCCTTGGGGTCACGGAGAGACCGGGGGTGCCTGAGTGCGCCAGAGCTCCCAGGTATCAGAGCGGGGAAGCCGGCTGCAGAGACGGAGCAGAGTCGCGGGCTCTCAGCTCGGGGTTGCCATAAACTGTGATCTGCGGCCCAGTCGGGGCACGGCTCCCCCAGCAGGGACCCAACAAGCAGCAGATCCGGGGAGACTCCCCTTCCTTCCCGGGGAGGAGCGGTGCGGGAACGCACTGCAGGGATCTGCTGGGTTTGGAGACTCCGTGCGGGGTCGGGTGCCAGAGATAGCAATGCTCGATCACAGGCCGGGTGAGCACGGAGTGCGGCCGGAGACCGGGGACACGGGAGTGACTGCTTTTCTCTGGGGACACACTGAGGAGCGGGGCCCCGAGTTCTCAGTTCCTCCAGGTGGAGATTCGGAGGCCACCATTTCTGCCCTGGTCCTCCAAAGCTGTACCGAGAGCTTGCGGGGAACAAAAGCTCCTGAGAACAAACCGGAGCAGCTTCCTTAGCCCGGACCGACAAGGGCAGGGCAATTCCGCCTCCGGCAAAGACATTTGAGAAACCACAGCAACAGGCCCCTCCCCCAGAAGATCAGCACAAACAGCCAGCAAGCCAAGACCAAGTTGATCGATCAAGGAGAATGGGAGAACTCCAGCGCTAGGGGAATACTGCATATAGATTCATGGCTTTTTTTTTTTTTTTTTTACCATGATCCATTATTTCATCAAAGTTACTTTTTGTTGACTGTTTTTTTTTATTTTTCTTTTTCCCTTTTTCAACCAACATCTTATCAATCCCTTTTTTAAAAAAAAAAAAAAACATTATCTATTTTTCGTTTTTAAAGTCATATTTTATCCCTTCATAGTAGTTACCCTTATTTTTGGCATATATACATAAGTTGTTCTCTCTTTAAAATTTTGGGGTACAATTTCTTCTAACAGATCAAAATATACACTAAATCACTAGTGTATGGCTTTGTTCTAGTCTCCTGCCTGATCACATTCTCTCCCTTTTTCCTTTTTTTTTTTTTCTTAAATCTTCTTTCTTTTTTCAAACAACTTATCTTACCAAGTCCTTTTATAAAATCTTTTATAATTTTCATCTTTACACTCATCTTCCATCCCTTCACTGTATCAACCCTTATTTTGTACATATATGTCTTTCTTCCTTTAAAATTTTAGGAGGCATTTTTTCTAACAGACCAAAATACGCCCCAAATCTAGTGTGTGGCACTGATCTATGCACTAGCCTGATCATATTTGATCACATTCTGCTTTTTTTGTATTGTTCTGTTTTTGTTTTTATCCTTTTTTTTTCCCTCTTTCTTTTTTCTTTCTTTCTCTTTCTTTTCCCCTGGTTCAAGGCCTTTCCGGATTTGAAAAAAGTATATTTGCTGGAGACGTTGTAAACCTGTTAGCATTTTGTTCTCTCATTCATCTATTCTCCTCTGGACAAAATGACAAGACGAAAGAAATCACCTCAGCAAAAAGAACAAGAGGTAGTACCGTCAGCCAGGGACCTACTCAATACGGACATTAGTACGATGTCGGACCTAGAGTTCAGAATCATGACTTTAAAGATACTAGCTGGGCTTGAAAAAAGCGTGGAAGTTATTAGAGAAACCCTTTCTGGAGAAATAAAAGAACTAAAATCTAACCAAATCGAAATCAAAAAGGCTATTGATGAGGTGCAATCCAAAATGGGGGCACTAACTGCTAGGATAAATGAGGCGGAAGAGAGAATCAGCGATATAGAAGACCAAATGATGGAAAATAAAGAGGCTGAGAAAAAGAGAGAGAAACAACTACAGGATCACGAGGGCAGAATTCGAGAGATAAGTGATACGATAAGA